>NW_027206827.1:0-250663 GCF_032191515.1 Phaenicophaeus curvirostris
CTTACTTTCGCCTAATAATGCGATTTTGGCAAAGAGAGTATCTCCCGCAGGGAAGCTGCTACCATCAAATGTTTGCCCTCATTAGACTCCCCTCTGGAAGCGCTTTCACTGCAAGCTGCAGATTCCCTCCTAACAGCAAGCTTTAGGATAGGGTACTGAATTGTAACTTACTTTCGCCTAATAATGCGATTTTGGCAAAGAGAGTATCTCCCGCAGGGAAGCTGCTACCATCAAATGTTTGCCCTCATTAGACTCCCCTCTGGAAGCGCTTTCACTGCAAGCTGCAGATTCCCTCCTAACAGCAAGCTTTAGGATAGGGTACTGAATTGTAACTTACTTTCGCCTAATAATGCGATTTTGGCAAAGAGAGTATCTCCCGCAGGGAAGCTGCTACCATCAAATGTTTGCCCTCATTAGACTCCCCTCTGGAAGCGCTTTCACTGCAAGCTGCAGATTCCCTCCTAACAGCAAGCTTTAGGATAGGGTACTGAATTGTATCTTAACTGCTGCTAATAAGGCGATTTTGGCAAAGAGATTATCTCCCGCAGGGAAGCTGCTACCATCAAATGTTTGCCCTCATTAGACTCCCCTCTGGAAGCGCTTTCACTGCAAGCTGCAGATTCCCTCCTAACAGCAAGCTTTAGGATAGGGTACTGAATTGTAACTTACTTTCGCCTAATAATGCGATTTTGGCAAAGAGAGTATCTCCCGCAGGGAAGCTGCTACCATCAAATCTTTGCCCTCGTTAGACTCCCCTCTGGAAGCGCTTTCACTGCAACCTGCAGATTCCCTCCTAACAGCAAGCTTTAGGATAGGGTACTGAATTGTAACTTACTTTCGCCTAATAATGCGATTTTGGCAAAGAGAGTATCTCCCGCAGGGAAGCTGCTACCATCAAATGTTTGCCCTCGTTAGACTCCCCTCTGGAAGCGCTTTCACTGCAAGCTGCAGATTCCCTCCTAACAGCAAGCTTTAGGATAGGGTACTGAATTGTAACTTACTTTCGCCTAATAATGCGATTTTGGCAAAGAGAGTATCTCCCGCAGGGAAGCTGCTACCATCAAATGTTTGCCCTCATTAGACTCCCCTCTGGAAGCGCTTTCACTGCAAGCTGCAGATTCCTTCCTAACAGCAAGCTTTAGGATAGGGTACTGAATTGTAACTTACTTTCGCCTAATAATGCGATTTTGGCAAAGAGAGTATCTCCCGCAGGGAAGCTGCTACCATCAAATGTTTGCCCTCGTTAGACTCCCCTCTGGAAGCGCTTTCACTGCAAGCTGTAGATTCCCTCCTAACAGCAAGCTTTAGGATAGGGTACTGAATTGTAACTTACTTTCGCCTAATAATGCGATTTTGGCAAAGAGACTATCTCCCGCAGGGAAGCTGCTACCATCAAATGTTTGCCCTCGTTAGACTCCCCTCTGGAAGCGCTTTCACTGCAAGCTGCAGATTCCTTCCTAACAGCAAGCTTTAGGATAGGGTACTGAATTGTAACGCACTTTCGCCTAATAATGCGATATTGGCAAAGAGAGTATCTCCCGCAGGGAAGCTGCTACCATCAAATGTTTGCCCTCGTTTGACTCCCCTCTGGAAGCGCTTTCACTGCAAGCTGCAGATTCCCTCCTAACAGCAAGCTTTAGGATAGGGTACTGAATTGTAACTTACTTTCGCCTAATAATGCGATTTTGGCAAAGAGAATATCTCCCGCAGGGAAGCTGCTACCATCAAATATTTGCCCTCATTAGACTCCCCTCTGGAAGCGCTTTCACTGCAAGCTGCAGATTCCCTCCTAACAGCAAGCTTTAGGATAGGGTACTGAATTGTAACTTAACTGCGCTAATAAGCCGATTTTGGCAAAGAGACTATCTCCCGCAGGGAAGCTGCTACCATCAAATGTTTGCCCTCGTCAGACTCCCCTCTGGAAGCGCTTTCACTGCAAGCTGCAGATTCCCTCCTAACAGCAAGCTTTAGGATAGGGTACTGAATTGTAACTTACTTTCGCCTAATAATGCGATTTTGGCAAAGAGAGTATCTCCCGCAGGGAAGCTGCTACCATCAAATGTTTGCCCTCGTTAGACTCCCCTCTGGAAGCGCTTTCACTGCAAGCTGCAGATTCCCTCCTAACAGCAAGCTTTAGGATAGGGTACTGAATTGTAACTTACTTTCGCCTAATAATGCGATTTTGGCAAAGAGAGTATCTCCCGCAGGGAAGCTGCTACCATCAAATGTTTGCCCTCATTAGACTCCCCTCTGGAAGCGCTTTCACTGCAAGCTGCAGATTCCTTCCTAACAGCAAGCTTTAGGATAGGGTACTGAATTGTAACTTACTTTCGCCTAATAATGCGATTTTGGCAAAGAGAGTATCTCCCGCAGGGAAGCTGCTACCATCAAATGTTTGCCCTCGTTAGACTCCCCTCTGGAAGCGCTTTCACTGCAAGCTGTAGATTCCCTCCTAACAGCAATTTTTAGGATCGGGTACTGAATTGTAACTTAACTGCGGCTAATAAGGCGATTTTGGCAAAGAGACTATCTCCGGCAGGGAATCTGCTACCATCAAATGTTTGCCCTCGTTAGACTCCCCTCTGGAAGCGCTTTCACTGCAAGCTGCAGATTCCTTCCTAACAGCAAGCTTTAGGATAGGGTACTGAATTGTAACGCACTTTCGCCTAATAATGCGATATTGGCAAAGAGAGTATCTCCCGCAGGGAAGCTGCTACCATCAAATGTTTGCCCTCGTTTGACTCCCCTCTGGAAGCGCTTTCACTGCAAGCTGCAGATTCCCTCCTAACAGCAAGCTTTAGGATAGGGTACTGAATTGTAACTTACTTTCGCCTAATAATGCGATTTTGGCAAAGAGAATACCTCCCGCAGGGAAGCTGCTACCATCAAATATTTGCCCTCATTAGACTCCCCTCTGGAAGCGCTTTCACTGCAAGCTGCAGATTCCCTCCTAACAGCAAGCTTTAGGATAGGGTACTGAATTGTAACTTAACTGCGGCTAATAAGCCGATTTTGGCAAAGAGACTATCTCCGGCAGGGAATCTGCTACCATCAAATGTTTGCCCTCGTTAGACTCCCCTCTGGAAGCGCTTTCACTGCAAGCTATAGATTCCCTCCTAACAGCAAGCTTTAGGATAGGGTACTGAATTGTAACTTACTTTCGCCTAATAATGCGATTTTGGCAAAGAGACTATCTCCCGCAGGGAAGCAGCTACCATCAAATGTTTGCCCTCGTTAGACTCCCCTCTGGAAGCGCTTTCACTGCAAGCTGCAGATTCCCTCCTAACAGCAAGCTTTAGGATAGGGTACTGAATTGTAACTTACTTTCGCCTAATAATGCGATTTTGGCAAAGAGACTATCTCCCGCAGGGAAGCTGCTACCATCAAATGTTTGCCCTCATTAGACTCCCCTCTGGAAGCGCTTTCACTGCAAGCTGCAGATTCCCTCCTAACAGCAAGCTTTAGGATAGGGTACTGAATTGTATCTTACTTTCGCCTAATAATGCGATTTTGGCAAAGAGACTATCTCCCGCAGGGAAGCTGCTACCATCAAATGTTTGCCCTCATTAGACTCCCCTCTGGAAGCGCTTTCACTGCAAGTGGCAGATTCCCACCTAACAGCAAGCTGTAGGACAGGGTACTGAATTGTAACTTAACTGCGTCTAATAAGGCGATTTTGGCAAAGAGAATATCTCCCGCAGGGAAGCTGCTACCATCAAATGTTTGCCCTCGTTTGACTCCCCTCTGGAAGCGCTTTCACTGCAAGCTGCAGATTCCCTCCTAACAGCAAGCTTTAGGATAGGGTACTGAATTGTAACTTAACTGCGGCTAATAAGGCGATTTTGGCAAAGAGAGTATCTCCCGCAGGGAAGCTGCTACCATCAAATGTTTGCCCTCATTAGACTCCCCTCTGGAAGCGCTTTCACTGCAAGCGGCAGATTCCCTCCTAACAGCAAGCTGTAGGACAGGGTACTGAATTGTAACTTAACTGCTGCTAATAAGGCGATTTTGGCAAAGAGAATATCTCCCGCAGGGAAGCTGCTACCATCAAATGCTTGCCCTCATTACACTCCCCTCTGGAAGCGCTTTCACTGCAAGCGGCAGATTCCCACCTAACAGCAAGCTTTAGGATAGGGTACTGAATTGTAACTTACTTTCGCCTAATAATGCGATTTTGGAAAAGAGACTATCTCCTGCAGGGAAGCTCCTACCATCAAATGTTTGCCCTCATTAGACTCCCCTCTGGAAGCGCTTTCACTGCAAGCTGCAGATTCCCTCCTAACAGCAAGCTTTAGGATAGGGTACTGAATTGTAACTTACTTTCGCCTAATAATGCGATTTTTGCAAAGAGAATATCTCCCGCAGGGAAGCTTCTACCATCAAATGTTTGCCCTCATTAGACTCCCCTCTGGAAGCGCTTTCACTGCAAGCTGCAGATTCCCTCCTAACAGCAAGCTTTAGGATAGTGTACTGAATTGTAACTTAACTGCGGCTAATAAGGCGATTTTGGCAAAGAGAGTATCTCCCGCAGGGAAGCTGCTACCATCAAATGTTTGCCCTCATTAGACTCCCCTCTGGAAGCGCTTTCACTGCAAGCTGCAGATTCCCTCCTAACAGCAAGCTTTAGGATAGGGTACTGAATTGTAACTTAACTGCGGCTAATAAGCCGATTTTGGCAAAGAGACTATCTCCCGCAGGGAAGCTGCTACCATCAAATGTTTGCCCTCGTCAGACTCCCCTCTGGAAGCGCTTTCACTGCAAGCTGCAGATTCCCTCCTAACAGCAAGCTTTAGGATAGGGTACTGAATTGTAACTTACTTTCGCCTAATAATGCGATTTTGGCAAAGAGAGTATCTCCCGCAGGGAAGCTGCTACCATCAAATGTTTGCCCTCGTTAGACTCCCCTCTGGAAGCGCTTTCACTGCAAGCTGCAGATTCCCTCCTAACAGCAAGCTTTAGGATAGGGTACTGAATTGTAACTTACTTTCGCCTAATAATGCGATTTTGTCAAAGAGAGTATCTCCCGCAGGGAAGCTGCTACCATCAAATGTTTGCCCTCATTAGACTCCCCTCTGGAAGCGCTTTCACTGCAAGCTGCAGATTCCTTCCTAACAGCAAGCTTTAGGATAGAGTACTGAATTGTAACTTACTTCCGCCTAATAATGCGATATTGGCAAAGAGAGTATCTCCCGCAGGGAAGCTGCTACCATCAAATGTTTGCCCTCGTTAGACTCCCCTCTGGAAGCGCTTTCACTGCAAGCTGTAGATTCCCTCCTAACAGCAAGCTTTAGGATAGGGTACTGAATTGTAACTTACTTTCGCCTAATAATGCGATTTTGGCAAAGAGACTATCTCCAGCAGGGAATCTGCTACCATCAAATGTTTGCCCTCGTTAGACTCCCCTCTGGAAGCGCTTTCACTGCAAGCTGTAGATTCCCTCCTAACAGCAAGCTTTAGGATAGGGTACTGAATTGTAACTTACTTTCGCCTAATAAGGCGATTTTGGCAAAGAGACTATCTCCCGCAGGGAAGCAGCTACCATCAAATGTTTGCCCTCGTTAGACTCCCCTCTGGAAGCGCTTTCACTGCAAGCTGCAGATTCCCTCCTAACAGCAAGCTTTAGGATAGGGTACTGAATTGTATCTTACTTTCGCCTAATAATGCGATTTTGGCAAAGAGACTATCTCCCGCAGGGAAGCTGCTACCATCAAATGTTTGCCCTCATTAGACTCCCCTCTGGAAGCGCTTTCACTGCAAGTGGCAGATTCCCACCTAACAGCAGGCTGTAGGACAGGGTACTGAATTGTAACTTAACTGCGTCTAATATGGCGATTTTGGCAAAGAGAATATCTCCCGCAGGGAAGCTGCTACCATCAAATGTTTGCCCTCGTTTGACTCCCCTCTGGAAGCGCTTTCACTGCAAGCTGCAGATTCCCTCCTAACAGCAAGCTTTAGGATAGGGTACTGAATTGTAACTTAACTGCGGCTAATAAGGCGATTTTGGCAAAGAGAGTATCTCCCGCAGGGAAGCTGCTACCATCAAATGTTTGCCCTCATTAGACTCCCCTCTGGAAGCGCTTTCACTGCAAGCGGCAGATTCCCTCCTAACAGCAAGCTTTAGGATAGGGTACTGAATTGTAACTTAACTGCGGCTAATAAGGCGATTTTGGCAAAGAGAGTATCTCCCGCAGGGAAGCTGCTACCATCAAATGTTTGCCCTCATTACACTCCCCTCTGGAAGCGCTTTCACTGCAAGCGGCAGATTCCCACCTAACAGCAAGCTTTAGGATAGGGTACTGAATTGTAACTTACTTTCGCCTAATAATGCGATTTTGGAAAAGAGACTATCTCCTGCAGGGAAGCTGCTACCATCAAATGTTTGCCCTCATTAGACTCCCCTCTGGAAGCGCTTTCACTGCAAGCTGCAGATTCCCTCCTAACAGCAAGCTTTAGGATAGGGTACTGAATTGTAACTTACTTTCGCCTAATAATGCGATTTTTGCAAAGAGAATATCTCCCGCAGGGAAGCTTCTACCATCAAATGTTTGCCCTCATTAGACTCCCCTCTGGAAGCGCTTTCACTGCAAGCTGCAGATTCCCTCCTAACAGCAAGCTTTAGGATAGTGTACTGAATTGTAACTTAACTGCGGCTAATAAGGCGATTTTGGCAAAGAGAGTATCTCCCGCAGGGAAGCTGCTACCATCAAATGTTTGCCCTCATTAGACTCCCCTCTGGAAGCGCTTTCACTGCAAGCTGCAGATTCCCTCCTAACAGCAAGCTTTAGGATAGGGTACTGAATTGTAACTTAACTGCTGCTAATAAGGCGATTTTGGCAAAGAGAGTATCTCCCGCAGGGAAGCTGCTACCATCAAATGTTTGCCCTCATTAGACTCCCCTCTGGAAGCGCTTTCACTGCAAGCTGCAGATTCCCTCCTAACAGCAAGCTTTAGGATAGGGTACTGAATTGTAACTTACTTTCGCCTAATAATGCGATTTTGGCAAAGAGAGTATCTCCCGCAGGGAAGCTGCTACCATCAAATGTTTGCCCTCATTAGACTCCCCTCTGGAAGCGCTTTCACTGCAAGCTGCAGATTCCCTCCTAACAGCAAGCTTTAGGATAGGGTACTGAATTGTAACTTACTTTCGCCTAATAATGCGATTTTGGCAAAGAGACTATCTCCCGCAGGGAAGCTGCTACCATCAAATGTTTGCCCTCATTAGACTCCCCTCTGGAAGCGCTTTCACTGCAAGTGGCAGATTCCCACCTAACAGCAAGCTGTAGGACAGGGTACTGAATTGTAACTTAACTGCGTCTAATAAGGCGATTTTGGCAAAGAGAATATCTCCCGCAGGGAAGCTGCTACCATCAAATGTTTGCCCTCATTAGACTCCCCTCTGGAAGCGCTTTCACTGCAAGCTGCAGATTCCCTCCTAACAGCAAGCTTTAGGATAGGGTACTGAATTGTAACTTAACTGCGGCTAATAAGGCGATTTTGGCAAAGAGAGTATCTCCCGCAGGGAAGCTGCTACCATCAAATGTTTGCCCTCATTAGACTCCCCTCTGGAAGCGCTTTCACTGCAAGCGGCAGATTCCCTCCTAACAGCAAGCTGTAGGACAGGGTACTGAATTGTAACTTAACTGCTGCTAATAAGGCGATTTTGGCAAGGAGAATATCTCCCGCAGGGAAGCTGCTACCATAAAATGCTTGCCCTCATTACACTCCCCTCTGGAAGCGCTTTCACTGTAAGCGGCAGATTCCCACCTAACAGCAAGCTTTAGGATAGGGTACTGAATTGTAACTTACTTTCGCCTAATAATGCGATTTTGGCAAAGAGACTATCTCCCGCAGGGAAGCTGCTACCATCAAATGTTTGCCCTCATTAGACTCCCCTCTGGAAGCGCTTTCACTGCAAGTGGCAGATTCCCACCTAACAGCAAGCTGTAGGACAGGGTACTGAATTGTAACTTAACTGCGTCTAATAAGGCGATTTTGGCAAAGAGAATATCTCCCGCAGGGAAGCTGCTACCATCAAATGTTTGCCCTCGTTTGACTCCCCTCTGGAAGCGCTTTCACTGCAAGCTGCAGATTCCCTCCTAACAGCAAGCTTTAGGATAGGGTACTGAATTGTAACTTAACTGCGGCTAATAAGGCGATTTTGGCAAAGAGAGTATCTCCCGCAGGGAAGCTGCTACCATCAAATGTTTGCCCTCATTAGACTCCCCTCTGGAAGCGCTTTCACTGCAAGCTGCAGATTCCCTCCTAACAGCAAGCTGTAGGACAGGGTACTGAATTGTAACTTAACTGCTGCTAATAAGGCGATTTTGGCAAAGAGAATATCTCCCGCAGGGAAGCTGCTACCATAAAATGCTTGCCCTCATTACACTCCCCTCTGGAAGCGCTTTCACTGCAAGCGGCAGATTCCCACCTAACAGCAAGCTTAAGGATAGGGTACTGAATTGTAACTTACTTTCGCCTAATAATGCGATTTTGGCAAAGAGAATATCTCCCGCAGGGAAGCTTCTACCATCAAATGTTTGCCCTCATTAGACTCCCCTCTGGAAGCGCTTTCACTGCAAGCTGCAGATTCCCTCCTAACAGCAAGCTTTAGGATAGGGTACTGAATTGTAACTTAACTGTGTCTAATAAGGCGATTTTGGCAAAGAGAGTATCTCCCGCAGGGAAGCTGCTACCATCAAATGTTTGCCCTCATTAGACTCCCCTCTGGAAGCGCTTTCACTGCAAGCTGCAGATTCCCTCCTAACAGCAAGCTTTAGGATAGGGTACTGAATTGTAACTTACTTTCGCCTAATAATGCGATTTTGGCAAAGAGAGTATCTCCCGCAGGGAAGCTGCTACCATCAAATGTTTGCCCTCATTAGACTCCCCTCTGAAAGCGCTTTCACTGCAAGCTGCAGATTCCCTCCTAACAGCAAGCTTTAGGATAGTGTACTGAATTGTAACTTACTTTCGCCTAATAATGCGATTATGGCAAAGAGAGTATCTCCCGCAGGGAAGCTGCTACCATCAAATGTTTGCCCTCATTAGACTCCCCTCTGGAAGCGCTTTCACTGCAAGCTGCAGATTCCCTCCTAACAGCAAGCTTTAGGATAGGGTACTGAATTGTAACTTACTTTCGCCTAATAATGCGATTTTGGCAAAGAGAGTATCTCCCGCAGGGAAGCTGCTACCATCAAATGTTTGCCCTCATTAGACTCCCCTCTGGAAGCGCTTTCACTGCAAGCGGCAGATTCCCTCCTAACAGCAAGCTGTAGGACAGGGTACTGAATTGTAACTTAACTGCTGTTAATAAGGCGATTTTGGCAAAGAGAATATCTCCCGCAGGGAAGCTGCTACCATAAAATGCTTGCCCTCATTACACTCCCCTCTGGAAGCGCTTTCACTGCAAGCGGCAGATTCCCACCTAACAGCAAGCTTTAGGATAGGGTACTGAATTGTAACTTACTTTCGCCTAATAATGCGATTTTGGCAAAGAGACTATCTCCCGCAGGGAAGCTGCTACCATCAAATGTTTGCCCTCATTAGACTCCCCTCTGGAAGCGCTTTCACTGCAAGTGGCAGATTCCCACCTAACAGCAAGCTGTAGGACAGGGTACTGAATTGTAACTTAACTGCGTCTAATAAGGCGATTTTGGCAAAGAGAATATCTCCCGCAGGGAAGCTGCTACCATCAAATGTTTGCCCTCGTTTGACTCCCCTCTGGAAGCGCTTTCACTGCAAGCTGCAGATTCCCTCCTAACAGCAAGCTTTAGGATAGGGTACTGAATTGTAACTTAACTGCGGCTAATAAGGCGATTTTGGCAAAGAGAGTATCTCCCGCAGGGAAGCTGCTACCATCAAATGTTTGCCCTCATTAGACTCCCCTCTGAAGCGCTTTCACTGCAAGCGGCAGATTCCCTCCTAACAGCAAGCTGTAGGACAGGGTACTGAATTGTAACTTAACTGCTGCTAATAAGGCGATTTTGGCAAAGAGAATATCTCCCGCAGGGAAGCTGCTACCATCAAATGTTTGCCCTCATTACACTCCCCTCTGGAAGCGCTTTCACTGCAAGCGGCAGATTCTCACCTAACAGCAAGCTTTAGGATAGGGTACTGAATTGTAACTTACTTTCGCCTAATAATGCGATTTTGGCAAAGAGACTATCTCCCGCAGGGAAGCTGCTACCATCAAATGTTTGCCCTCATTAGACTCCCCTCTGGAAGCGCTTTCACTGCAAGTGGCAGATTCCCACCTAACAGCAAGCTGTAGGACAGGGTACTGAATTGTAACTTAACTGCGTCTAATAAGGCGATTTTGGCAAAGAGAATATCTCCCGCAGGGAAGCTGCTACCATCAAATGTTTGCCCTCGTTTGACTCCCCTCTGGAAGCGCTTTCACTGCAAGCTGCAGATTCCCTCCTAACAGCAAGCTTTAGGATAGGGTACTGAATTGTAACTTAACTGCGGCTAATAAGGCGATTTTGGCAAAGAGAGTATCTCCCGCAGGGAAGCTGCTACCATCAAATGTTTGCCCTCATTAGACTCCCCTCTGAAGCGCTTTCACTGCAAGCGGCAGATTCCCTCCTAACAGCAAGCTGTAGGACAGGGTACTGAATTGTAACTTAACTGCTGCTAATAAGGCGATTTTGGCAAAGAGAATATCTCCCGCAGGGAAGCTGCTACCATAAAATGCTTGCCCTCATTACACTCCCCTCTGGAAGCGCTTTCACTGCAAGCGGCAGATTCCCACCTAACAGCAAGCTTTAGGATAGGGTACTGAATTGTAACTTACTTTCGCCTAATAATGCGATTTTGGCAAAGAGAATTTCTCCCGCAGGGAAGCTTCTACCATCAAATGTTTGCCCTCATTAGACTCCCCTCTGGAAGCGCTTTCACTGCAAGCTGCAGATTCCCTCCTAACAGCAAGCTTTAGGATAGGGTACTGAATTGTAACTTAACTGCGTCTAATAAGGCGATTTTGGCAAAGAGAGTATCTCCCGCAGGGAAGCTGCTACCATCAAATGTTTGCCCTCATTAGACTCCCCTCTGGAAGCGCTTTCACTGCAAGCTGCAGATTCCCTCCTAACAGCAAGCTTTAGGATAGGGTACTGAATTGTAACTTACTTTCGCCTAATAATGCGATTTTGGCAAAGAGAGTATCTCCCGCAGGGAAGCTGCTACCATCAAATGTTTGCCCTCATTAGACTCCCCTCTGGAAGCGCTTTCACTGCAAGCTGCAGATTCCCTCCTAACAGCAAGCTTTAGGATAGGGTACTGAATTGTATCTTAACTGCTGCTAATAAGGCGATTTTGGCAAAGAGACTATCTCCCGCAGGGAAGCTGCTACCATCAAATGTTTGCCCTCATTAGACTCCCCTCTGGAAGCGCTTTCACTGCAAGCGGCAGATTCCCACCTAACAGCAAGCTTTAGGATAGGGTACTGAATTGTAACTTACTTTCGCCTAATAATGCGATTTTGGCAAAGAGAGTATCTCCCGCAGGGAAGCTGCTACCATCAAATGTTTGCCCTCATTAGACTCCGCTCTGGAAGCGCTTTCACTGCAAGCTGCAGTTTCCTTCCTAACAGCAAGCTTTAGGATAGGGTACTGAATTGTAATTTAACTGCGGCTAATAAGGCGATTATGGCAAAGAGAATATCTCCCGCAGGGAAGCTGCTACCATCAAATATTTGCCCTCATTAGACTCCCCTCTGGAAGCGCTTTCACTGCAAGCTGCAGATTCCCTCCTAACAGCAAGCTTTAGGATAGGGTACTGAATTGTAACTTACTTTCGCCTAATAATGCGATTTTGGCAAAGAGAGTATCTCCCGCAGGGAAGCTGCTACCATCAAATGTTTGCCCTCGTTAGACTCCCCTCTGGAAGCGCTTTCACTGCAAGCTGCAGATTCCCTCCTAACAGCAAGCTTTAGGATAGGGTACTGAATTGTAACTTACTTTCGCCTAATAATGCGATTTTGGCAAAGAGACTATCTTCCGCAGGGAAGCTGGTACCATCAAATGTTTGCCCTCATTAGACTCCCCTCTGGAAGCGTTTTCACTGCAAGCTGCAGATTCCCTCCTAACAGCAAGCTTTAGGATAGGGTACTGAATTGTATCTTAACTGCGGCTAATAAGGCGATTATGGCAAAGAGAATATCTCCCGCAGGGAAGCTGCTACCATCAAATATTTGCCCTCATTAGACTCCCCTCTGGAAGCGCTTTCACTGCAAGCTGCAGATTCCCTCCTAACAGCAAGCTTTAGGATAGGGTACTGAATTGTAACTTACTTTCGCCTAATAAAGCGATTTTGGCAAAGAGAGTATCTCCCGCAGGGAAGCTGCTACCATCAAATGTTTGCCCTCATTAGACTCCCCTCTGGAAGCGCTTTCACTGCAAGCTGCAGATTCCCTCCTAACAGCAAGCTTTAGGATAGGGTACTGAATTGTAACTTAACAGCGGCTAATAAGGCGATTTTGGCAAAGAGAGTATCTCCCGCAGGGAAGCTGCTACCATCAAATGTTTGCCCTCATTAGACTCCCCTCTGGAAGCGCTTTCACTGCAAGTGGCAGATTCCCTCCTAACAGCAAGCTGTAGGACAGGGTACTGAATTGTAACTTAACTGCGTCTAATAATGCGATTTTGGCAAAGAGAATATCTCCCGCAGGGAAGCTTCTACCATCAAATGTTTGCCCTCATTAGACTCCCCTCTGGAAGCGCTTTCACTGCAAGCTGCAGATTCCCTCCTAACAGCAAGCTTTAGGATAGGGTACTGAATTGTAACTTAACTGCGTCTAATAAGGCGATTTTGGCAAAGAGAGTATCTCCCGCAGGGAAGCTGCTACCATCAAATGTTTGCCCTCATTAGACTCCCCTCTGGAAGCGCTTTCACTGCAAGCTGCAGATTCCCTCCTAACAGCAAGCTTTAGGATAGGGTACTGAATTGTAACTTACTTTCGCCTAATAATGCGATTTTGGCAAAGAGAGTATCTCCCGCAGGGAAGCTGCTACCATCAAATGTTTGCCCTCATTAGACTCCCCTCTGGAAGCGCTTTCACTGCAAGCTGCAGATTCCCTCCTAACAGCAAGCTTTAGGATAGGGTACTGAATTGTATCTTAACTGCTGCTAATAAGGCGATTTTGGCAAAGAGACTATCTCCCGCAGGGAAGCTGCTACCATCAAATGTTTGCCCTCATTAGACTCCCCTCTGGAAGCGCTTTCACTGCAAGCTGCAGATTCCCTCCTAACAGCAAGCTTTAGGATAGGGTACTGAATTGTATCTTAACTGCTGCTAATAAGGCGATTTTGGCAAAGAGACTATCTCCCGCAGGGAAGCTGCTACCATCAAATGTTTGCCCTCATTAGACTCCCCTCTGGAAGCGCTTTCACTGCAAGCGGCAGATTCCCACCTAACAGCAAGCTTTAGGATAGGGTACTGAATTGTAACTTACTTTCGCCTAATAATGCGATTTTGGCAAAGAGAGTATCTCCCGCAGGGAAGCTGCTACCATCAAATGTTTGCCCTCATTAGACTCCCCTCTGGAAGCGCTTTCACTGCAAGCTGCAGATTCCCTCCTAACAGCAAGCTTTAGGATAGGGTACTGAATTGTAACTTAACAGTGGCTAATAAGGCGATTTTGGCAAAGAGAGTATCTCCCGCAGGGAAGCTGCTACCATCAAATGTTTGCCCTCATTAGACTCCCCTCTGGAACCGCTTTCACTGCAAGTGGCAGATTCCCTCCTAACAGCAAGCTGTAGGACAGGGTACTGAATTGTAACTTAACTGCGTCTAATAATGCGATTTTGGCAAAGAGAATATCTCCCGCAGGGAAGCTGCTACCATCAAATGTTTCCCCTCATTAGACTCCCCTCTGGAAGCGATTTCACTGCAAGCTGCAGATTCCCTCCTAACAGCAAGCTTTAGGATAGGGTACTGAATTGTAACTTAACAGCGGCTAATAAGGCGATTTTGGCAAAGAGAGTATCTCCCGCAGGGAAGCTGCTACCATCAAATGTTTGCCCTCATTAGACTCCCCTCTGGAAGCGCTTTCACTGCAAGTGGCAGATTCCCTCCTAACAGCAAGCTGTAGGACAGGGTACTGAATTGTAACTTAACTGCGTCTAATAATGCGATTTTGGCAATGAGAATATCTCCCGCAGGGAAGCTGCTACCATAAAATGTTTGCCCTCATTAGACTCCCCTCTGGAAGCGCTTTCACTGCAAGCTGCAGATTCCCTCCTAACAGCAAGCTTTAGGATAGGGTACTGAATTGTAACTTACTTTCGCCTAATAATGCGATTTTGTCAAAGAGAGTATCTCCCGCAGGGAAGCTGCTACCATCAAATGTTTGCCCTCATTAGACTCCCCTCTGGAAGCGCTTTCACTGCAAGCTGCAGATTCCCTCCTAACAGCAAGCTGTAGGACAGTGTACTGAATTGTAACATAACTGCGTCTAATAAGGCGATTTTGGCAAAGAAACTATCTCCCGCAGGGAAGCTGCTACCATCAAATGTTTGCCCTCATTAGACTCCCCTCTGGAAGCGCTTTCACTTCAAGCTGCAGATTCCCACCTAACAGCAAGCTGTAGGACCGGGTACTGAATTGTAACTTAACTGCGTCTAATAAGGCGATTTTGGCAAAGAGAATATCTCCCGCAGGGAAGCTGCTACCATAAAATGTTTGCCCTCATTAGACTCCCCTCTGGAAGCGCTTTCACTGCAAGCGGCAGATTCCCACCTAACAGCAAGCTTTAGGATAGGGTACTGAATTGTAATTTAACTGCGGCTAATAAGGCGATTATGGCAAAGAGAATATCTCCCGCAGGGAAGTTGCTACCATCAAATGCTTGCCCTCATTAGACTCCCCTCTGGAAGCGCTTTCACTGCAAGCTGCAGATTCCCTCCTAACAGCAAGCTTTAGGATAGGGTACTGAATTGTAACTTACTTTCGCCTAATAATGCGATTTTGGCAAAGAGAGTATCTCCCGCAGGGAAGCTGCTACCATCAAATCTTTGCCCTCGTTAGACTCCCCTCTGGAAGCGCTTTCACTGCAAGCTGCAGATTCCCTCCTAACAGCAAGCTTTAGGATAGGGTACTGAATTGTAACTTACTTTCGCCTAATAATGCGATTTTGGCAAATAAACTATCTTCCGCAGGGAAGCTGCTACCATCAAATGTTTGCCCTCATTAGACTCCCCTCTGGAAGCGCTTTCACTGCAAGCTGCAGATTCCCTCCTAACAGCAAGCTTTAGGATAGGGTACTGAATTGTAACTTAACTGCGGCTAATAAGGCGATTATGGCAAAGAGAATATCTCCCGCAGGGAAGCTGCTACCATCAAATATTTGCCCTCATTAGACTCCCCTCTGGAAGCGCTTTCACTGCAAGCTGCAGATTCCCTCCTAACAGCAAGCTTTAGGATAGGGTACTGAATTGTATCTTACTTTCTCCTAATAATGCGATTTTGGCAAAGAGAGTATCTCCCGCAGGGAAGCTGCTACCATCAAATGTTTGCCCTCGTTAGACTCCCCTCTGGAAGCGCTTTCACTGCAAGCTGCAGATTCCCTCCTAACAGCAAGCTTTAGGATAGGGTACTGAATTGTAACTTACTTTCGCCTAATAATGCGATATTGGCAAAGAGAGTATCTCCCGCAGGGAAGCTGCTACCATCAAATGTTTGCCCTCATTAGACTCCCCTCTGGAAGCGCTTTCACTGCAAGCTGCAGATTCCCTCCTAACAGCAAGCTTTAGGATAGGGTACTGAATTGTAACTTACTTTCGCCTAATAACGCGATTTTGGCAAAGAGAGTATCTCCCGCAGGGAGCTGCTACCATCAAATGTTTGCCCTCATTAGACTACCCTGTGGAAGCGCTTTCACTGCAAGCTGCAGATTCCCTCCTAACAGCAAGCTTTAGGATAGTGTCCTGAATTGTAACTTACTTTCGCCTAATAATGCGATTATGGCAAAGAGAATATCTCCCGCAGGGAAGCTGCTACCATCAAATGTTTGCCCTCATTAGACTCCCCTCTGGAAGCGCTTTCACTGCAAGCTGCAGATTCCCTCCTAACAGCAAGCTTTAGGATAGGGTACTGAATTGTAACTTACTTTCGCCTAATAATGCGATTTTGGCAAAGAGAGTATCTCCCGCAGGGAAGCTGCTACCATCAAATATTTGCCCTCGTTAGACTCCCCTCTGGAAGCGCTTTCACTGCAAGCTGCAGATTCCCTCCTAACAGCAAGCTTTAGGATAGGGTCCTGAATTGTAACTTACTTTCGCTTAATAATGCGATTTTGGCAAAGAGACTATCTCCCGCAGGGAAGCTGCTACCATCAAATGTTTGCCCTCATTAGACTCCCCTCTGGAAGCGCTTTCACTGCAAGCTGCAGATTCCCTCCTAACAGCAAGCTTTAGGATAGGGTACTGAATTGTAACTTACTTTCGCCTAATAATGCGATTTTGGCAAAGAGGATATCTCCCGCAGGGAAGCTGCTACCATCAAATGTTTGCCCTCATTAGACTCCCCTCTGGAAGCGCTTTCACTGCAAGCTGCAGATTCCCTCCTAACAGCAAGCTTTAGGGTAAGGTACTGAATTGTAACTTACTTTCGCCTAATAATGCGATTTTGGCAAAGAGAGTATCTCCCGCAGGGAAGCTGTTACCATCAAATGTTTGCCCTCGTTAGACTCCGCTCTGGAAGCGCATTCACTGCAAGCTGCAGATTCCCTCCTAACAGCAAGCTTTAGGATAGGGTACTGAATTGTAACTTACTTTCGCCTAATAACGCGATTTTGGCAAAGAGAGTATCTCCCGTAGGGAAGCTGCTACCATCAAATGTTTGCCCTCGTTAGACTACCCTGTGGAAGCGCTTTCACTGCAAGCTGCAGATTCCCTCCTAACAGCAAGCTTTAGGATAGGGTCCTGAATTGTAACTTACTTTCGCCTAATAATGCGATTTTGTCAAAGAGAGTATCTCCCGCAGGGAAGCTGCTACCATCAAATATTTGCCCTCATTAGACTCCCCTCTGGAAGCGCTTTCACTGCAAGCTGCAGATTCCCTCCTAACAGCAAGCTTTAGGATAGGGTACTGAATTGTAACTTACTTTCGCCTAATAATGCGATTTTGGCAAAGAGAGTATCTCCCGCAGGGAAGCTGCTACCATCAAATGTTTGCCCTCATTAGACTCCCCTCTGGAAGCGCTTTCACTGCAAGCTGCAGATTCCCTCCTAACAGCAAGCTTTAGGATAGGGTACTGAATTGTAACTTAACTGCGGCTAATAAGGAGAATTTGGCAAAGAGAATATCTCCCGCAGGGAAGCTGCTACCGTCAAATGTTTCCCTCATTAGACTTCCCTCTGGAAGCGCTTTCACTGCAAGCTGCAGATTCCCTCCTAACAGCAAGCTTTAGGATAGGGTACTGAATTGTAACTTACTTTCGCCTACTAATGCTATTTTGGAAAAGACACTGTCTCCCGCAGGGAAGCTGCTACCATCAAATGTTTGCATTCATTAGACTCCACTCTGGAAGCGCTTTCACTGCAAGCTGCAGATTCCCTCCTAACAGCAAGCTTTAGGATAGGGTACTGAATTGTAACTTAACTGCGGCTAATAAGGCGATTTTAGCAAAGAGAATATCTCCCGCAGGGAAGCTGTTACCATCAAATGTTTGCCCTCATTAGACTCCCCTCTGGAAGCGCTTTCACTGCAAGCTGCAGATTCCCTCCTAACAGCAAGCTTTAGGATAGGGTACTGAATTGTAACTTACTTTCGCCTAATAATGCGATTTTGGCAAAGAGATTATCACCCGCTGGGAAGCTGCTAACATCAAATGTTTGCCCTCATTAGACTCCCCTCTGGAAGCGCTTTCACTGCAAGCTGCAGATTCCCTCCTAACAGCAAGCTGAAGGACAGTGTACTGAATTGTAACTTAACTGCGGCTAATAAGGCGATTGTGGCAAAGAGAATATCTCCCGCAGGGAAGCTGCTACCATCAAATGTTTGCCCTCATTAGACTCCCCTCTGGAAGCGCTTTCACTGCAAGCTGCAGATTCCCTCCTAACAGCAAGCTTTAGGATAGGGTACTGAATTGTAACTTAACTGCTGCTAATAAGGCGATTTTGGCAAAGAGAGTATCTCCCGCAGGGAAGCTGCTACCATCAAATGTTTGCCCTCGTTAGACTCCCCTCTGGAAGCGCTTTCACTGCAAGCTGCAGATTCCCTCCTAACAGCAAGCTTTAGGATAGGGTACTGAATTGTAACTTACTTTCGCCTAATAATGCGATTTTGGCAAAGAGACTATCTCCCGCAGGGAAGCTGCTACCATCAAATATTTGCCCTCATTAGACTCTCCTCTGGAAGCACTTTCACTGCAAGCTGCAGATTCCCTCCTAACAGCAAGCTTTAGGATAGGGTACTGAATTGTAACTTACTTTCGCCTAATAATGCGATTTTGGCAAAGAGAGTATCTCCCGCAGGGAAGCTGCTACCATCAAATGTTTGCCCTCATTAGACTGCCCTCTGGAAGCGCTTTCACTGCAAGCTGCAGATTCCCTCCTAACAGCAAGCTTTAGGATAGGGTACTGAATTGTAACTTACTTTCGCCTAATAACGCGATTTTGGCAAAGAGAGTATCTCCCGCAGGGAAGCTGCTACCATCAAATGTTTGCCCTCATTAGACTCCCCTCTGGAAGCGCTTTCACTGCAAGCTGCAGATTTCCTCCTAACAGCAAGCTTTAGGATAGGGTACTGAATTGTAACTTAACTGCGGCTAATAATGCGAATTTGGCAAAAAGAATATCTCCCGCAGGGAAGCTGCTACCATCAAATGTTTGCCCTCATTAGACTCCCCTCTGGAAGCGCTTTCACTGCAAGCTGCAGATTCCCTCCTAACAGCAAGCTTTAGGATAGGGTACTGAATTGTAACTTACTTTCGCCTACTAATGCTATTTTGGAAAAGACACTGTCTCCCGCAGGGAAGCTGCTACCATCAAATGTTTGCATTCATTAGACTCCACTCTGGAAGCGCTTTCACTGCAAGCTGCAGATTCCCTCCTAACAGCAAGCTTTAGGATAGGGTACTGAATTGTAACTTAACTGCGGCTAATAAGGCGATTTTAGCAAAGAGAATATCTCCCGCAGGGAAGCTGTTACCATCAAATGTTTGCCCTCATTAGACTCCCCTCTGGAAGCGCTTTCACTGCAAGCTGCAGATTCCCTCCTAACAGCAAGCTTTAGGATAGGGTACTGAATTGTAACTTACTTTCGCCTAATAATGCGGTTTTGGCAAAGAGATTATCACCCGCTGGGAAGCTGCTAACATCAAATGTTTGCCCTCATTAGACTCCCCTCTGGAAGCGCTTTCACTGCAAGCTGCAGATTCCCTCCTAACAGCAAGCTGAAGGACAGTGTACTGAATTGTAACTTAACTGCGGCTAATAAGGCGATTGTGGCAAAGAGAATATCTCCCGCAGGGAAGCTGCTACCATCAAATGTTTGCCCTCATTAGACTCCCCTCTGGAAGCGCTTTCACTGCAAGCTGCAGATTCCCTCCTAACAGCAAGCTTTAGGATAGGGTACTGAATTGTAACTTAACTGCTGCTAATAAGGCGATTTTGGCAAAGAGAGTATCTCCCGCAGGGAAGCTGCTACCATCAAATGTTTGCCCTCGTTAGACTCCCCTCTGGAAGCGCTTTCACTGCAAGCTGCAGATTCCCTCCTAACAGCAAGCTTTAGGATAGGGTACTGAATTGTAACTTACTTTCGCCTAATAATGCGATTTTGGCAAAGAGACTATCTCCCGCAGGGAAGCTGCTACCATCAAATATTTGCCCTCATTAGACTCTCCTCTGGAAGCACTTTCACTGCAAGCTGCAGATTCCCTCCTAACAGCAAGCTTTAGGATAGGGTACTGAATTGTAACTTACTTTCGCCTAATAATGCGATTTTGGCAAAGAGAGTATCTCCCGCAGGGAAGCTGCTACCATCAAATGTTTGCCCTCATTAGACTGCCCTCTGGAAGCGCTTTCACTGCAAGCTGCAGATTCCCTCCTAACAGCAAGCTTTAGGATAGGGTACTGAATTGTAACTTACTTTCGCCTAATAACGCGATTTTGGCAAAGAGAGTATCTCCCGCAGGGAAGCTGCTACCATCAAATGTTTGCCCTCATTAGACTCCCCTCTGGAAGCGCTTTCACTGCAAGCTGCAGATTTCCTCCTAACAGCAAGCTTTAGGATAGGGTACTGAATTGTAAATTAACTGCGGCTAATAATGCGAATTTGGCAAAAAGAATATCTCCCGCAGGGAAGCTGCTACCATCAAATGTTTGCCCTCATTAGACTCCCCTCTGGAAGCGCTTTCACTGCAAGCTGCAGATTCCCTCCTAACAGCAAGCTTTAGGATAGGGTACTGAATTGTAACTTAACTGCGGCTAATAAGGAGAATTTGGCAAAGAGAATATCTCCCGCAGGGAAGCTGCTACCGTCAAATGTTTCCCTCATTAGACTTCCCTCTGGAAGCGCTTTCACTGCAAGCTGCAGATTCCCTCCTAACAGCAAGCTTTAGGATAGGGTACTGAATTGTAACTTACTTTCGCCTACTAATGCGATTTTGGAAAAGACACTGTCTCCCGCAGGGAAGCTGCTACCATCAAATGTTTGCATTCATTAGACTCCACTCTGGAAGCGCTTTCACTGCAAGCTGCAGATTCCCTCCTAACAGCAAGCTTTAGGATAGGGTACTGAATTGTAACTTAACTGCGGCTAATAAGGCGATTTTAGCAAAGAGAATATCTCCCGCAGGGAAGCTGTTACCATCAAATGTTTGCCCTCATTAGACTCCCCTCTGGAAGCGCTTTCACTGCAAGCTGCAGATTCCCTCCTAACAGCAAGCTTTAGGATAGGGTACTGAATTGTAACTTACTTTCGCCTAATAATGCGATTTTGGCAAAGAGATTATCACCCGCTGGGAAGCTGCTAACATCAAATGTTTGCCCTCATTAGACTCCCGTCTGGAAGCGCTTTCACTGCAAGCTGCAGATTCCCTCCTAACAGCAAGCTGTAGGACAGTGTACTGAATTGTAACTTAACTGCGGCTAATAAGGCGATTGTGGCAAAGAGAATATCTCCCGCAGGGAAGCTGCTACCATCAAATGTTTGCCCTCATTAGACTCCCCTCTGGAAGCGCTTTCACTGCAAGCTGCAGATTCCCTCCTAACAGCAAGCTTTAGGATAGGGTACTGAATTGTAACTTAACTGCTGCTAATAAGGCGATTTTGGCAAAGAGAGTATCTCCCGCAGGGAAGCTGCTACCATCAAATGTTTGCCCTCATTAGACTCCCCTCTGGAAGCGCTTTCACTGCAAGCTGCAGATTCCCTCCTAACAGCAAGCTTTAGGATAGGGTACTGAATTGTAACTTACTTTCGCCTAATAATGCGATTTAGGAAAAGAGAGTATATCCTGCAGGGAAGCTGCTACCATCAAATATTTGCCCTCATTAGACTCTCCTCTGGAAGCACTTTCACTGCAAGCTGCAGATTCCCTCCTAACAGCAAGCTTTAGGATAGGGTACTGAATTGTAACTTACTTTCGCCTAATAATGCGATTTTGGCAAAGAGAGTATCTCCCGCAGGGAAGCTGCTACCATCAAATGTTTGCCCTCATTAGACTGCCCTCTGGAAGCGCTTTCACTGCAAGCTGCAGATTCCCTCCTAACAGCAAGCTTTAGGATAGGGTACTGAATTGTAACTTACTTTCGCCTAATAATGCGATTTTGGCAAAGAGAGTATCTCCCGCAGGGAAGCTGCTACCATCAAATGTTTGCCCTCATTAGACTCCCCTCTGGAAGCGCTTTCACTGCAAGCTGCAGATTTCCTCCTAACAGCAAGCTTTAGGATAGGGTACTGAATTGTAACTTAACTGCGGCTAATAATGCGAATTTGTCAAAAAGAATATCTCCCGCAGGGAAGCTGCTACCATCAAATGTTTGCCCTCATTAGACTCCCCTCTGGAAGCGCTTTCACTGCAAGCTGCAGATTCCCTCCTAACAGCAAGCTTTAGGAAAGGGTACTGAATTGTAACTTACTTTCGCCTAATAATGCGATTCTGGCAAAGAGACTATCTCCCGCAGGGAAGCTGCTACCATCAAATGTTTGCCCTCATTAGACTCCCCTCTGGAAGCGCTTTCACTGCAAGCTGCAGATTCCCTCCTAACAGCAAGCTTTAGGATAGAGTCCTGAATTGTAACTTACTTTCGGCTAATAATGCGATTTTGGCAAAGAGAGTATCTCCCGCAGGGAAGCTGCTACCATCAAATGTTTGCCCTCATTAGACTCCCCTCTGGAAGCGCTTTCACTGCAAGCTGCAGATTCCCTCCTAACAGCAAGCTTTAGGATAGGGTACTGAATTGTAACTTACTTTCGCCTAATAATGCGATTTTGGCAAAGAGAGTATCTCCCGCAGGGAAGCTGCTACCATCAAATGTTTGCCCTCATTAGACTCCCCTCTGGAAGCGCTTTCACTGCAAGCTGCAGATTCCCTCCTAACAGCAAGCTTTAGGATAGGGTACTGAATTGTAACTTACTTTCGCCTAATAATGCGATTTTGGCAAAGAGAGTATCTCCCGCAGGGAAGCTGCTACCATCAAATGTTTGCCCTCATTAGACTCCCCTCTGGAAGCGCTTTCACTACAAGCTGCAGATTCCCTCCTAACAGCAAGCTTTAGGATAGGGTACTGAATTGTAAATTAACTGCGGCTAATAATGCGAATTTGGCAAAAAGAATATCTCCCGCAGGGAAGCTGCTACCATCAAATGTTTGCCCTCATTAGACTCCCCTCTGGAAGCGCTTTCACTGCAAGCTGCAGATTCCCTCCTAACAGCAAGCTTTAGGAAAGTGTACTGAATTGTAACTTACTTTCGCCTAATAATGCGATTTTGGCAAAGAGAGTATCTCCCGCAGGGAAGCTGCTACCATCAAATCTTTGCCCTCGTTAGACTCCCCTCTGGAAGCGCTTTCACTGCAAGCTGCAGATTCCCTCCTAACAGCAAGTTTTAGGATAGGGTACTGAATTGAAACTTACTTTCGCCTAATAATGCGATTTTGGCAAAGAGAGTATCTCCCGCAGGGAAGCTGCTACCATCAAATGTTTGCCCTCATTAGACTCCCCTCTGGAAGCGCTTTCACTGCAAGCTGCAGATTCCCTCCTAACAGCAAGCTTTAGGATAGGGTACTGAATTGTAACTTACTTTCGCCTAATAATGCGATTTTGGCAAAGAGAGTATCTCCCGCAGGGAAGCTGCTACCATCAAATGTTTGCCCTCATTAGACTCCCGTCTGGAAGCGCTTTCACTGCAAGCTGCAGATTCCCTCCTAACAGCAAGCTGTAGGACAGTGTACTGAATTGTAACTTAACTGCGGCTAATAAGGCTATTGTGTCAAAGAGAATATCTCCCGCAGGGAAGCTGCTACCATCAAATGTTTGCCCTCATTAGACTCCCCTCTGGAAGCGCTTTCACTGCAAGCTGCAGATTCCCTCCTAACAGCAAGCTTTAGGATAGGGTACTGAATTGTAACTTACTTTCGCCTAATAATGCGATTTTGGCAAAGAGAGTATCTCCCGCAGGGAAGCTGCTACCATCAAACGCTTGCCCTCATTAGACTCCCCTCTGGAAGCGCTTTCACTGCAAGCTGCAGATTCCCCCCTAACAGCAAGCTTTAGGATAGGGTACTGAATTGTAACTTACTTTCGCCTAATAATGCGATTTTGGAAAAGAGACTATCTCCCGCAGGGAAGCTGCTACCATCAAATATTTGCCCTCATTAGACTCTCCTCTGGAAGCGCTTTCACTGCAAGCTGCAGATTCCCTCCTAACAGCAAGCTTTAGGATAGGGTACTGAATTGTAACTTACTTTCGCCTAATAATGCGATTTTTGCAAAGAGAGTATCTCCCGCAGGGAAGCTGCTACCATCAAATGTTTGCCCTCATTAGACTGCCCTCTGGAAGCGCTTTCACTGCAAGCTGCAGATTCCCTCCTAACAGCAAGCTTTAGGATAGGGTACTGAATTGTAACTTAACTGTTGCTAATAAGGCGAATTTGGCAAAAAGAATATCTCCCGCAGGGAAGCTGCTACCATCAAATGTTTGCCCTCATTAGACTCCCCTCTGGAAGCGCTTTCACTGCAAGCTGCAGATTCCCTCCTAACAGCAAGCTTTAGGATAGGGTACTGAATTGTAACTTACTTTCGCCTAATAATGCTATTTTGGCAAAGAGACTATCTCCCGCAGGGAAGCTGCTACCATCAAATGTTTGCCCTCATTAGACTCCCCTCTGGAAGCGCTTTCACTGCAAGCTGCAGATTCCCTCCTAACAGCAAGCTTTAGGATAGGGTCCTGAATTGTAACTTACTTTCGCCTAATAATGCGATTTTGGCAAAGAGAGTATCTCCCGCAGGGAAGCTGCTACCATCAAATCTTTGCCCTCGTTAGACTCCCCTCTGGAAGCGCTTTCACTGCAAGCTGCAGATTCCCTCCTAACAGCAAGCTTTAGGATAGGGTACTGAATTGTAACTTACTTTCGCCTAATAATGCGATTTTGGCAAAGAGAGTATCTCCCGCAGGGAAGCTGCTACCATCAAATGTTTGCCATCATTAGACTCCCCTCTGGAAGCGCTTTCACTGCAAGCTGCAGATTCCCTCCTAACAGCAAGCTTTAGGATAGGGTACTGAATTGTAACTTAACTGCGGCTAATAAGCCGATTATGGCAAAGAGAATATCTCCCGCAGGGAAGCTGCTACCATCAAATATTTGCCCTCATTAGACTCCCCTGTGGAAGCGCTTTCACTGCAAGCTGCAGATTCCCTCCTAACAGCAAGCTTTAGGATAAGGCACTGAATTGTAACTTACTTTCGCCTAATAATGCGATTTTGGCAAAGAGAGTATCTCCCGCAGGGAAGCTGCTACCATCAAATGTTTGCCCTCATTAGACTCCCCTCTGGAAGCGCTTTCACTGCAAGCTGCAGATTCCCTCCTAACAGCAAGCTTTAGGATAGGGTCCTGAATTGTAACTTAACTGCGGCTAATAAGGAGAATTTGGCAAAGAGAATATCTCCCGCAGGGAAGCTGCTACCATCAAATGTTTGCCCTCATTAGACTTCCCTCTGGAAGCGCTTTCACTGCAAGCTGCAGATTCCCTCTTAACAGCAAGCTTTAGGATAGGGTACTGAATTGTAACTTAAGTGCGTCTAATAAGGCGATTATGGCAAAGAGACTATCTCCCGCAGGGAAGCTGCTACCATCAAATATTTGCCCTCATTAGACTCCCCTCTGGAAGCGCTTTCACTACAAGCTGCAGATTCCCTCCTAACAGCAAGCTTTAGGATAGGGTACTGAATTGTAACTTACTTTCGCCTAATAAGGCGATTTTAGCAAAGAGAATATCTCCCGCAGGGAAGCTGCTACCATCAAATGTTTGCCCTCATTAGACTCCCCTCCGGAAGCGCTTTCACTGCAAGCTGCAGATTCCCTCCTAACAGCAAGCTTTAGGATAGGGTACTGAATTGTAACTTACTTTCGCCTAATAAAGCGATTTTGGCAAAGAGACTATCTCCCGCAGGGAAGCTGCTACCATCAAATGTTTGCCCTCATTAGACTCCCCTCTGGAAGCGCTTTCACTGCAAGCTGCAGATTCCCTCCTAACAGCAAGCTTTAGGATAGGGTACTGAATTGTAACTTACTTTCGCCTAATAATGCGATTTTGGCAAAGAGAGTATCTCCCTCAGGGAAGCTGCTACCATCAAACGCTTGCCCTCATTAGACTCCCCTCTGGAAGCGCTTTCACTGCAAGCTGCAGATTCCCTCCTAACAGCAACTTTAGGATAGGGTACTGAATTGTAACTTACTTTCGCCTAATAATGCGATTTTGGAAAAGAGACTATCTCCCGCAGGGAAGCTGCTACCATCAAATATTTGCCCTCATTAGACTCTCCTCTGGAAGCGCTTTCACTGCAAGCTGCAGATTCCCTCCTAACAGCAAGCTTTAGGATAGGGTACTGAATTGTAACTTACTTTCGCCTAATAATGCGATTTTGGCAAAGAGACTATCTCCCGCAGGGAAGCTGCTACCATCAAATGTTTGCCCTCATTAGACTCCCCTCTGGAAGCGCTTTCACTGCAAGCTGCAGATTCCCTCCTAACAGCAAGCTTTAGGATAGGGTACTGAATTGTAACTTACTTTCGCCTAATAATGCGATTTTGGCAAAGAGAGTATCTCCCGCAGGGAAGCTGCTACCATCAAATGTTTGCCCTCATTAGACTACCCTGTGGAAGCGCTTTCACTGCAAGCTGCAGATTCCCTCCTAACAGCAAGCTTTAGGATAGTGTCCTGAATTGTAACTTATTTCCGCCTAATAAAGCGATTTTGGCAAAGAGAATATCTCCCGCAGGGAAGCTGCTAGCATCAAATGTTTGCCTTCATTAGACTCCCCTCTGGAAGCGCTTTCACTGCAAGCTGCAGATTCCCTCCTAACAGCAAGCTTTAGGATAGGGTACTGAATTGTAACTTAACTGCGGGTAATAAG
Source organism: Phaenicophaeus curvirostris (assembly GCF_032191515.1). NCBI lineage: Eukaryota > Metazoa > Chordata > Aves > Cuculiformes > Cuculidae > Phaenicophaeus > Phaenicophaeus curvirostris. The sequence goes on from NW_027206827.1 coordinate 26,573, forward strand.
GCGATTATGGCAAAGAGAATATCTCCCGCAGGGAAGCTGCTACCATCAAATGTTTGCCCTCATTAGACTCCCCTCTGGAAGCGCTTTCACTGCAAGCTGCAGATTCCCTCCTAACAGCAAGCTTTAGGATAGGGTACTGAATTGTAACTTACTTTCGCCTAATAATGCGATTTTGGCAAAGAGAGTATCTCCCGCAGGGAAGCTGCTACCATCAAATGTTTGCCCTCGTTAGACTCCCCTCTGGAAGCGCTTTCACTGCAAGCTGCAGATTCCCTCCTAACAGCAAGCTTTAGGATAGGGTCCTGAATTGTAACTTACTTTCGCCTAATAATGCGATTTTGGCAAAGAGAGTATCTCCCGCAGGGAAGCTGCTACCATCAAATGTTTGCCCTCATTAGACTCCCCTCTGGAAGCGCTTTCACTGCAAGCTGCAGATTCCCTCCTAACAGCAAGCTTTAGGATAGGGTACTGAATTGTATCTTAACTGCGGCTAATAAGGCGTTTATGGCAAAGAGACTATCTCGCGCAGGGAAGCTGCTACCATCAAATGTTTGCCCTCATTAGACTCCCCTCTGGAATTGCTTTCACTGCAAGCTACAGATTCCCTCTGAACAGCAAGCTTTAGGATAGGGTACTGAATTGTAACTTACTTTCGCCTAATAATGCGATTTTTGCAAAGAGAGTATCTCCCGCAGGGAAGCTGCTACCATCAAATATTTGCCCTCGTTAGACTCCCCTCTGGAAGCGCTTTCACTGCAAGCTGCAGATTCCCTCCTAACAGCAAGCTTTAGGATAGTGTACTGAATTGTAACTTACTTTCGCCTAATAATGCGATTTTGGCAGAGAGAGTATCTCCCGCAGGGAAGCTGCTACCATCAAATGTTTGCCCTCATTAGACTCCCCTCTTGAAGCGCTTTCACTGCAAGCTGCAGATTCCCTCCTAACAGCAAGCTTTAGGATAGGGTACTGAATTGTAACTTACTTTCGCCTAATAATGCGATTTTGGCAAAGAGAGTATCTTCCGCAGGGAAGCTGCTACCATCAAATCTTTGCCCTCATTAGACTCCCCCCTGGAAGCGCTTTCACTGCATGCTGCAGATGCCTTCCTAACAGCAAGCTTTAGGATAGGGTACTGAATTGTAACATACTTTCGCCTAATAATGCGATTTTGGCAAAGAGACTATCTTCCGCAGGTAAGCTGCTACCATCAAATATTTGCCCTCATTAGACTCCCCTCTGGAAGCGCTTTCACTGCAAGCTGCAGATTCCCTCCTAACAGCAAGCTTTAGGATAGGGTACTGAATTGTAACTTAACTGCGTCTAATAAGGCGATTTTGGCAAAGAGAATATATCCCGCAGGGAAGCTGCTACCATCAAATGTTTGCCCTCATTAGACTACCCTGTGGAAGCGCTTTCACTGCAAGCTGCAGATTCCCTCCTAACAGCAAGCTTTAGGATAGGGTACTGAATTGTAACTTAACTGCGCGTAATAAGGCGATTATGGCAAAGAGACTATCTCCGGAAGGGAAGCTGCTACCATCAAATGTTTGCCCTCATTAGACTCCCCTCTGGAAGCGCTTTCACTGCAAGCTGCAGATTCCCTCCTAACAGCAAGCTTTAGGATAGGGTACTGAATTGCAACTTACTTTCGCCTAATAATGCGATTTTGGCAAAGAGAGTATCTCCCGCAGGGAAGCTGCTACCATCAAATGTTTGCCCTCGTTAGACTCCCCTCTGGAAGCGCTTTCACTGCAAGCTGCAGATTCCCTCCTAACTGCAAGCTTTAGGATAGAGTCCAGAATTGTAACTTACTTTCGCCTAATAATGCGATTTTGGCAAAGAGAGTATCTCCCGCAGGGAAGCTGCTACCATCAAATGTTTGCCCTCATTAGACTCCCCTCTGGAAGCGCTTTCACTGCAAGCTGCAGATTCCCTCCTAACAGCAAGCTTTAGGATAGGGTACTGAATTGTAACTTAACTGCGGCTAATAATGCGATTTTGGCAAAGAGAGTATCTCCCGCAGGGAAGCTGCTACCATCAAATGTTTGCCCTCATTAGACTCCCCTCTGGAAGCGCTTTCACTGCAAGCTGCAGATTCCCTCCTAACAGCAATCTTTAGGATAGGGTACTGAATTGTAACTTACTTTCGCCTAATAATGCGATATTGGCAAAGAGAGTATCTCCCGCAGGGAAGCTGCTACCATCAAATGTTTGCCCTCATTAGACTCCCCTCTGGAAGCGCTTTCACTGCAAGCTGCAGATTCCCTCCTAACAGCAAGCTTTAGGATAGGGTACTGAATTGTAACTTACTTTCGCCTAATAATGCGATTTTGGCAAAGAGAGTATCTCCCGCAGGGAAGCTGCTACCATCAAATGTTTGCCCTCATTAGACTCCCCTCTGGAAGTGCTTTCACTGCAAGCTGCAGATTCCCTCCTAACAGCAAGCTTTAGGATAGGGTACTGAATTGTAACTTACTTTCGCCTAATAATGCGATTTTGGCAAAGAGACTATAACTCGCAGGGAAGCTGCTGCCACCAAATGTTTGCCCTCATTAGTCTCCCCTATGGAAGCGCTTTCACTGCAAGCTGCAGATTCCCTCCTAACAGCAAGCTTTAGGATAGGGTACTGAATTGTAACTTACTTTCGCCTAATAGTGCGATTTTGGAAAAGAGAGTATCTCCCGCAGGGAAGCTGCTACCATCAAATGTTTGCCCTCGTTAGACTCCCCTCTGGAAGCGCTTTCACTGCAAGCTGCAGATTCCCTCCTAACAGCAAGCTTTAGGATAGGGTACTGAATTGTAACTTACTTTCGCCTAATAATGCGATTTTGGCAAAGAGAGAATCTCCCGCAGGGAAGCTGCTACCATCAAATGTTTGCCGTCGTTAGACTCCCCTCTGGAAGCGCTTTCACTGCAAGCTGCAGATTCCCTCCTAACAGCAAGCTTTAGGATAGGGTACTGAATTGTAACTTACTTTCGCCTAATAATGCGATTTTGGCAAAAAGACTATAACTCGCAGGGAAGCTGCTGCCACCAAATGTTTGCCCTCATTAGTCTCCCCTCTGGAAGCGCTTTCACTGCAAGCTGCAGATTCCCTCCTAACAGCAAGCTTTAGGATAGGGTACTGAATTGTAACTTAACTGCAGCTAATAATGCGATTTTGGCAAAGAGAGTATCTCCCGCAGGGAAGCTGCTACCATCAAATGTTTGCCCTCGTTAGACTCCCCTCTGGAAACGCTTTCACTGCAAGCTGCAGATTCCCTCCTAACAGCAAGCTTTAGGATAGGGTACTGAATTGTAACTTAACTGCGGATAATAATGCGATTTTGGCAAAGAGAGTATCTCCCGCAGGGAAGCTGCTACCATCAAGTGTTTGCCCTCATTAGACTCCCCTCTGGAAGCGCTTTCACTGCAAGCTGCAAATTCCCTCCTAACAGCAAGCTTTAGGATAGGGTACTGAATTGTAACTTAACTGCGGCTAATAAGGCGATTTTAGCAAAGAGAATATCTCCCGCAGGGAAGCTGCTACCATCAAATGTTTGCCCTCATTAGACTCCCCTCTGGAAGCGCTTTCACTGCAAGCTGCAGATTCCCTCCTAACAGCAAGCTTTAGGATAGGGTACTGAATTGTAACTTAACTGCTGCTAATAAGGCGAATTTGGCAAAAAGAATATCTCCCGCAGGGAAGCTGCTACCATCAAATGTTTGCCCTCGTTAGACTCCCCTCTGGAAGCGCTTTCACTGCAAGCTGCAGATTCCCTCCTAACAGCAAGCTTTAGGATAGGGTACTGAATTGTAACTTAACTGCTGCTAATAATGCGATTTTGGCAAAGACAGTATCTCCCGCAGGGAAGCTGCTACCATCAAATGTTTGCCCTCATTAGACTCCCCTCTGGAAGCGCTTTCACTGCAAGCTGCAGATTCCTTCCGAACAGCAAGCTTTAGGATAGGGTACTGAATTGTAACTTACTTTCGCCTAATAATGCGATTTTGTCAAAGAGAGTATCTCCCGCAGGGAAGCTGCTACCATCAAATGTTTGCCCTCATTAGACTCCCCTCTGGAAGCGCTTTCACTGCAAGCTGCAGATTCCCTCCTAACAGCAAGCTTTAGGATAGGGTACTGAATTGTAACTTACTTTCGCCTAATAATGCGATTTTGGCAAAGAGACTATAACTCGCAGGGAAGCTGCTGCCACCAAATGTTTGCCCTCATTAGTCTCCCCTCTGGAAGCGCTTTCACTGCAAGCTGCAGATTCCTTCCTAACAGCAAGCTTTAGGATAGTGTACTGAATTGTATCTTACTTTCGCCTAATAATGCGATTTTGGCAAAGAGAGTATCTCCCGCAGGGAAGCTGCTACCATCAAATGTTTGCCCTCATTAGACTCCCCTCTGGAAGCGCTTTCACTGCAAGCAGCATATTCCCTCCTAACAGCAAGCTATAGGATAGGGTACTGAATTGTATCTTACTTTCGCCTAATAATGAGATTTTGGCAAAGAGAATATCTCCCGCAGGGAAGCTGCTACCATCAAATGTTTGCCCTCATTAGACTCCCCTCTGGAAGCGCTTTCACTGCAAGCTGCAGATTCCCTCCTAACAGCAAGCTTTAGGATAGGGTTCTGAATTGTATCTTAACTGCGGCTAATAAGGCGATTTTGGCAAAGAGAATATCTCCCGCAGGGAAGCTGCTACCATCAAATGTTTGCCCTCATTAGACTCCCCTCTGGAAGCGCTTTCACTGCAAGCTGCAGATTCCCTCCTAACAGCAAGCTTTAGGATAGGGTACTGAATTGTATCTTAACTGCGGCTAATAATGCGATTTTGGCAAAGAGACTATCTCCCGCAGGGAAGCTGCTACCATCAAATGTTTGCCCTCATTAGACTCCCCTCTGGAAGCGCTTTCACTGCAAGCTGCAGATGCCTTCCTAACAGCAAGCTTTAGGATAGGGTACTGAATTGTAACTTAACTGCGGCTAATAAGGCGATTTTCGCAAAGAGAATATATCCCGCAGGGAAGCTGCTACCATCAAATATTTGCCCTCATTAGACTCCCCTCTGGAAGCGCTTTCACTGCAAGCTGCAGATTCCCTCCTAACAGCAAGCTTTAGGATAGGGTACTGAATTGTAACTTACTTTCGCCTAATAATGCAATTTTGGAAAAGAGAGTATCTCCCGCAGGGAAGCTGCTAACATCAAATGTTTGCCCTCGTTAGACTCCCCTCTGGAAGCGCTTTCACTGCAAGCTGCAGATTCCCTCCTAACAGCAAGCTTTAGGATAGGGTACTGAATTGTAACTTACTTTCGCCTAATAATGCGATTTTGGCAAAGAGAGTATCTCCCGCAGGGAAGCTGCTACCATCAAATGTTTGCCCTCGTTAGACTCCCCTCTGGAAGCGCTTTCACTGCAAGCTGCAGATTCCCTCCTAACAGCAAGCTTTAGGATAGGGTACTGAATTGTAACTTACTTTCGCCTAATAATGCGATTTTGGCAAAGAGAGTATCTCCCGCAGGGAAGCTGCTACCATCAAATGTTTGCCCTCATTAGACTCCCCTCTGGAAGCGCTTTCACTGCAAGCTGCAGATTCCCTCCTAACAGAAAGCTTTAGGATAGGGTACTGAATTGTAACTTACTTTTGCCTAATAATGCGATTTTGGCAAAGAGACTATCTCCCGCAGGGAAGCTGTTACCATCAAACGTTTGCCCTCATTAGACTCCCCTCTGGAAGCGCTTTCACTGCAAGCTGCAGATTCCCTCCTAACAGCAAGCTTTAGGATAGGGTACTGAATTGTAACTTAAGTGCGGCTAATAATGCGATTTTGGCAAAGAGAGTATCTCCCGCAGGGAAGCTGCTACCATCAAATGTTTGCCCTCGTTAGACTCCCCTCTGGAAACGCTTTCACTGCAAGCTGCAGATTCCCTCCTAACAGCAAGCTTTAGGATAGGGTACTGAATTGTAACTTAACTGCGGATAATAATGCGATTTTGGCAAAGAGAGTATCTCCCGCAGGGAAGCTGCTACCATCAAATGTTTGCCCTCATTAGACTCCCCTCTGGAAGCGCTTTCACTGCAAGCTGCAGATTCCCTCCTAACAGCAAGCTTTAGGATAGGGTACTGAATTGTAACTTAACTGCGGCTAATAAGGCGATTTTGGCAAAGAGAATATCTCCCGCAGGGAAGCTGCTACCATCAAATGTTTGCCCTCATTAGACTCTCCTCTGGAAGTGCTTTCACTGCAAGCTGCAGATTCCTTCCGAACAGCAAGCTTTAGGATAGGGTACTGAATTGTAACTTATTTTCGCCTAATAATGCGATTTTGGCAAAGAGAGTATCTCCCACAGGGAAGCTGCTACCATCAAATGTTTGCCCTCATTAGACTCCCCTCTGGAAGCGCTTTCACTGCAAGCTGCAGATTCCCTCCTAACAGCAAGCTTTAGGATAGGGTACTGAATTGTAACTTAACTGCTGATAATAATGCGATTATGGCAAAGAGAGTATCTCCCGCAGGGAAGCTGCTACCATCAAATGTTTGCCCTCATTAGACTCCCGTCTGGAAGCGCTTTCACTGCAAGCTGCAGATTCCTTCCTAACAGCAAGCTTTAGGATAGGGTACTGAATTGTAACTTACTTTCGCCTAATAATGCGATTTTGGAAAAGAGACAATCTCCCGCAGGAAAGCTGCTACCATCAAATGTTTGCCCTCATTAGACTCCCCTCTGGAAGCGCTTTCACTGCAAGCTGCAGATTCCCTCCTAACAGCAAGCTTTAGGATAGGGTACTGAATTGTAACTTACTTTCGCCTAATAATGCGATTTTGGCAAAGAGAATATCTCCCACAGGGAAGCTGCTACCATCAAATGTTTGCCCTCATTAGACTCCCCTCTGGAAGCGCTTTCACTGCAAGCTGCAGATTCCCTCCTAACAGCAAGCTTTAGGATAGGGTACTGAATTGTAACTTACTTTCGCCTAATAATGCGATTTTGGCAAAGAGACTATAACTCGCAGGGAAGCTGCTGCCACCAAATGTTTGCCCTCATTAGTCTCCCCTCTGGAAGCGCTTTCACTGCAAGCTGCAGATTCCTTCCTAACAGCAAGATTTAGGATAGGGTACTGAATTGTAACTTACTTTCCCCTAATAATGCGATTTTGGCAAAGACACTGTCTCCCGCAGGGAAGCTGTTACCATCAAACGTTTGCCCTCATTAGACTCCCCTCTGGAAGCGCTTTCACTGCAAGCTGCAGATTCCCTCCTAACAGCAAGCTTTAGGATAGGGTACTGAATTGTAACTTAACTGCGGCTAATAAGGCGATTTTGTCAAAGAGACTATCTCCCGCAGGGAAGCTGCTACCATCAAATGTTTGCCCTCGATAGACTCCCCTCTGGAAGCGCTTTCACTGCAAGCTGCAGATTCCCTCCTAACAGCAAGCTTTAGGATAGGGTACTGAATTGTAACTTACTTTCGCCTAATAATGCGATTTTGGCAAAGAGAGTATCTCCCGAAGGGAAGCTGCTACCATCAAATGTTTGCCCTCATTAGACTCCCCTCTGGAAGCGCTTTCACTGCAAGCAGCCTATTCCCTCCTAACAGCAAGCTTTAGGATACGGTACTGAATTGTATCTTTACTTTCGCCTAATAATGAGATTTTGGCAAAGAGAATATCTCCCGCAGGGAAGCTGCTACCATCAAATGTTTGCCCTCATTAGACTCCCCTCTGGAAGCGCTTTCACTGCAAGCTGCAGATTCCCTCCTAACAGCAAGATTTAGGATAGGGTTCTCATTTGTATCTTAACTGCGGCTAATAAGGCGATTTTGGCAAAGAGACTATCTCCCGCAGGGAAGCTGCTACCATCAAATCTTTGCCCTCATTAGACTCCCCTCTGGAAGCGCTTTCACTGCAAGCTGCAGATTCCCTCCTAACAGCAAGCTTTAGGATAGGGTACTGAATTGTAACTTACTTTCGCCTAATAATGCGATTTTTGCAAAGAGAGTATTACCCGCAGGGAAGCTGCTACCATCAAATGTTTGCCCTCATTAGACTCCCCTCTGGAAGCGCTTTCACTGCAAGCTGCAGATTCCCTCCTAACAGCAAGCTTTAGGACAGTGTACTGAATTGTAATTTAACTGCGGCTAATAAGGCGATTTTGTAAAAGAGAGTATCTCCCGCAGGGAAGCTGCTACCATCAAATATTTGCCCTCATTAGACTCTCCTCTGGAAGCGTTTTCACTGCAAGCTGCAGATTCCCTCCTAACAGCAAGCTTTAGGATAGGGTACTGAATTGTATCTTACTTTCGCCTAATAATGCGATTTTGGCAAAGAGACTATCTCCCGCAGGGAAGCTGCTACCATCAAATGTTTGCCCTCATTAGACTCCCCTCTGGAAGCGCTTTCACTGCAAGCTGCAGATTCCCTCCTAACAGCAAGCTTTAGGATAGGGTACTGAATTGTAACTTACTTTCGCCTAATAATGCGATTTTGGCAAAGAGAGTATCTCCCGCAGGGAAGCTGCTACCATCAAATGTTTGCCCTCATTAGACTCCCCTCTGGAAGCGCTTTCACTGCAAGCTGCAGATTCCCTCCTAACAGCAAGCTTTAGGATAGGGTACTGAATTGTAACTTAACTGCGGCTAATAAGGCGATTTTGGCAAAGAGAGTATCTCCCGCAAGGAAGCTGCAACCATCAAATGTTTGCCCTCGTTAGACTCCCCTCTGGAACCGCTTTCACTGCAAGCTGCAGATTCCCTCCTAACAGCAAGCTTTAGGATAGGGTACTGAATTGTAACTTACTTTCGCCTAATAATGCGATTTTGGCAAAGAGACTATCTCCCGCAGGGAAGCTGCTACCATCAAATGTTTGCCCTCATTAGACTCCCCTCTGGAAGCGCTTTCACTGCAAGCTGCAGATTCCCTCCTAACAGCAAGCTTTAGGATAGGGTACTGAATTGTAACTTACTTTCGCCTAATAATGCGATTTTGGCAAAGAGAGTATCTCCCGCAGGGAAGCTGCTACCATCAAATGTTTGCCCTCATTAGACTCCCCTCTGGAAGCGCTTTCACTGCAAGCTGCAGATTCCCTCCTAACTGCAAGCTTTAGGATAGGGTACTGAATTGTAACTTAACTGCGGCTAATAAGGCGATTTTGGCAAAGAGAGTATCTCCCGCAAGGAAGCTGCAACCATCAAATGTTTGCCCTCGTTAGACTCCCCTCTGGAACCGCTTTCACTGCAAGCTGCAGATTCCCTCCTAACAGCAAGCTTTAGGATAGGGTACTGAATTGAAACTTACTTTCGCATAATAATGCGATTTTGGCAAAGAGACTATAACTCGCAGGGAAGCTGCTGCCACCAAATGTTTGCCCTCATTAGACTCCCCTCTGGAAGCGCTTTTACTGCAAGCAGCAGATTCCCTCCTAACAGCAAGCTTTAGGATAGGCTACTGAATTGTAACTTACTTTCGCCTAATAATGCGATTTTGGCAAAGAGATTATCTCCCGCAGGGAAGCTGCTACCATCAAATATTTGCCCTCATTAGACTCTCCTCTGGAAGCGCTTTCACTGCAAGCTGCAGATTCCCTCCTAACTGCAAGCTTTAGGATAGGGTACTGAATTGTAACTTACTTTCGCCTAATAATGCGATTATGGCAAAGAGAGTATCTCCCGCAGAGAAGCTGCTACCATCAAATGTTTGCCCTCATTAGACTCCCCTCTGGAAGCGCTTTCACTGCAAGCTGCAGATTCCCTCCTAAAAGCAAGCTTTAGGACAGTGTACTGAATTGTAACTTAACTGCGGCTAATAAGGCGATTTTGGCAAAGAGAATATCTCCCGCAGGGAAGCTGCTACCATCAAATGCTTGCCCTCATTAGACTCCCCTCTGGAAGCGCTTTCACTGCAAGCTGCAGATTCCCTCCTAACAGCAAGCTTTAGGATAGGGTACTGAATTGTATCTTACTTTCGCCTAATAATGCTATTTTGGCAAAGAGAATATCTCCCGCAGGGAAGCTGCTACCATCAAATGTTTGCCCTCATTAGACTCCCCTCTGGAAGCGCTTTTACTGCATGCTGCAGATTCCCTCCTAACAGCAAGCTTTAGGATAGTGTACTGAATTGTAACTTACTTTCACCTAATAATGCGATTTTGTCAAAGAGAGTATCTCCCGCAGGGAAGCTGCTACCATCAAATGTTTGCCCTCATTAGACTCCCCTCTGGAAGCGCTTTCACTGCAAGCTGCAGATTCCCTCCTAACAGCAAGCTTTAGGATAGGGTACTGAATTGTAACTTAACTGCGGATAATAAGGCGATTTTGGCAAAGAGAGTATCTCCCGCAGGGAAGCTGCTACCATCAAATGTTTGCCCTCGTTAGACTCCCCTCTGGAAGCGCTTTCACTGCAAGCTGCAGATTCCCTCCTAACAGCAAGCTTTAGGATAGGGTACTGAATTGTAACTTACTTTCGCCTAATAATGCGATTTTGGCAAAGAGACTATCTCCCGCAGGGAAGCTGCTACCATCAAATGTTTGCCCTCGTTAGACTCCCCTCTGGAAGCGCTTTCACTGCAAGCTGCAGATTCCCTCCTAACAGCAAGCTTTAGGATAGGGTACTGAATTGTAACTTACTTTCGCCTAATAATGCGATTTTGGCAAAGAGAGTATCTCCCGCAGGGAAACTGCTACCATCAAATGTTTGCCCTCATTAGACTCCCCTCTGGAAGCGCTTTCACTGCAAGCTGCAGATTCCCTCCTAACAGCAAGCTTTAGGATAGTGTACTGAATTGAATCTTACTTTCGCCTAATAATGCGATTATGGCAAAGAGAGTATCTCCCGCAGGGAAGCTGCTACCATCAAATGTTTGCCCTCATTAGACTCCCCTCTGGAAGCGCTTTCACTGCAAGCTGCAGATTCCCTCCTAACAGCAAGCTTTAGGATAGGGTACTGAATTGTAACTTACTTTCGCCTAATAATGCGATTTTGGCAAAGAGAGTATCTCCCGCAGGGAACCTGCTACCATCAAATGTTTGCCCTCGTTAGACTCCCCTCTGGAAGCGCTTTCACTGCAAGCTGCAGATTCCCTCCTAACAGCAAGCTTTAGGATAGGGTACTGAATTGTAACTTACTTTCGCCTAATAATGCGATTTTGGCAAAGAGAGTATCTCCCGCAGGGAAGTTGCTACCATCAAATCTTTGCCCTCATTAGACTCCCCTCTGGAAGCGCTTTCACTGCAAGCTGCAGATTCCCTCCTAACAGCAAGCTTTAGGATAGGGTACTGAATTGTAACTTACTTTCGCCTAATAATGCGATTTTGGGAAAGAGAGTATCTCCCGCAGGGAAGCTGTTACCATCAAATGTTTGCCCTCATTAGACTACCCTCTGGAAGCGCATTCACTTCAAGCTGCAGATTCCCTCCTAACAGCAAGCTTTAGGATAGGGTACTGAATTGTAACTTACTTTCGCCTAATAATGCGATTTTGGCAAAGAGAGTATCTCCCGCAGGGAAGCTGCTACCATCAAATGTTTGCCCTCATTAGACTCCCCTCTGGAAGCGCTTTCACTGCAAGCTGCAGATTCCCTCCTAACAGCAAGCTTTAGGATAGGGTACTGAATTGTAACTTACTTTCGCCTAATAATGTGATTTTGGCAAAGAGAGTATCTCCCGCAGGGAAGCTGCTACCATCAAATGTTTGCCCTCATTAGACTCCCCTCTGGAAGCGCTTTCACTGCAAGCTGCAGATTCCCTCCTAACAGCAAGCTTTAGGATAGGGTCCTGAATTGTAACTTACTTTCGCCTAATAATGCGATTTTGGCAAAGAGAGTATCTCCCGCAGGGAAGCTGCTACCATCAAATGTTTGCCCTCGTTAGACTCCCATCTGGAAGCGCTTTCACTGCAAGCTGCAGATTCCCTCCTAACAGCAAGCTTTAGGATAGGGTACTGAATTGTAACTTACTTTTGCCTAATAATGCGATTTTGGCAAAGAGAGTATCTCCCGCAGGGAAGCTGCTACCATCAAACGTTTGCCCTCGTTAGACTCCCCTCCGGAAGCGCTTTCACTGCAAGCTGCAGATTCCCTCCTAACAGCAAGCTTTAGGATAGGGTACTGAATTGTAACTTACTTTCGCCTAATAATGCGATTTTGGCAAAGAGAGTATCTCCCGCAGGGAAGCTGCTACCATCAAATGTTTCCCCTCATTAGACTCCCCTCTGGTAGCGCTTTCACTGCAAGCTGCAGATTCCCTCCTAACAGCAAGCTTTAGGATAGGGTACTGAATTGTAACTTACTTTCGCCTAATAAAGCGATTTTGGCAAAGAGAGTTTCTCCCGCAGGGAAGCTGCTACCATCAAATGTTTGCCCTCATTAGACTCCCCTCTGGAAGCGCTTTCACTGCAAGCTGCAGATTCCCTCCTAACAGCAAGCTTTAGGATAGGGTACTGAATTGTAACTTACTTTCGCCTAATAAAGCGATTTTGGCAAAGAGAATATCTCCCGCAGGGAAGCTGCTACCATCAAATGTTTGCCCTCATTAGACTCCCCTCTGGAAGCGCTTTCACTGCAAGCTGCAGATTCCCTCCTAACAGCAAGCTTTAGGATAGGGTACTGAATTGTAACTTACTTTCGCCTAATAAAGCGATTTTGGCAAAGAGAATATCTCCCGCAGGGAAGCTGCTACCATCAAATGTTTGCCCTCATTAGACTCCCCTCTGGAAGCGCTTTCACTGCAAGCTGCAGATTCCCTCCTAACAGCAAGCTTTAGGATAGGGTACTGAATTGTAACTTAACTGCGGCTAATAAGGCAAAATTGGAAAAGAGATTATCTCCCGCAGGGAAGCTGCTACCATCAAATGTTTGCCCTCGTTAAACTCCCCTCTGGAAGCGCTTTCACTGCAAGCTGCAGATTCCCTCCTAACAGCAAGCTTTAGGATAGGGTACTGAATTGTAACTTACTTTCGCCTAATAATGCGATTTTGGCAAAGAGAGTATCTCCCGCAGGGAAGCTGCTACCATCAAACGTTTGCCCTCGTTAGACTACCCTGTGGAAGCGCTTTCACTGCAAGCTGCAGATTCCCTCCTAACAGCAAGCTTTAGGATAGGGTACTGAATTGTAACTTACTTTCGCCTAATAATGCGATTCTGGCAAAGAGAGTATCTCCCGCAGGGAAGCTGCTACCATCAAACGTTTGCCCTCGTTAGACTACCCTGTGGAAGCGCTTTCACTGCAAGCTGCAGATTCCCTCCTAACAGCAAGCTTTAGGATAGGGTACTGAATTGTAACTTACTTTCGCCTAATAAAGCGATTTTGGCAAAGAGAATATCTCCCGCAGGGAAGCTGCTACCATCAAATCTTTTCCCTCGTTAGACTCCCCTCTGGAAGCGCTTTCACTGCAAGCTGCAGATTCCCTCCTAACAGCAAGCTTTAGGATAGGGTACTGAATTGTAACTTACTTTCGCCTAATAATGCGATTTTGGCAAAGAGAGTATCTCCCGCAGGGAAGCTGCTACCATCAAATGTTTGCCCTCGTTAGACTCCCCTCTGGAAGCGCTTTCACTGCAAGCTGCAGATTCCCTCCTAACAGCAAGCTTTAGGATAGGGTACTGAATTGAAACTTACTTTCGCCTAATAATGCGATTTTGGCAAAGAGAGTTTCTCCCGCAGGGAAGCTGGTACCATCAAATGTTTGACCTCATTAGACTCCCCTCTGGAAGCGCTTTCACTGCAAGCTGCAGATTCCCTCCTAACAGCAAGCTTTAGGATAGGGTACTGAATTGTAACTTACTTTCGCCTAATAATGCGATTTTGGCAAAGAGAGTATCTCCCGCAGGGAAGCTGCTACCATCAAATGTTTGCCCTCGTTAGACTCCCCTCTGGAAGCGCTTTCACTGCAAGCTGCAGATTCCCTCCTAACAGCAAGCTTTAGGATAGGGTACTGAATTGTAACTTATTTTCGCCTAATAATGCGATTTTAGAAAAGAGACTATCTCCCGCAGGGAAGATGCTACCATCAAATGTTTGCCCTCGTTAGACTCCCCTCTGGAAGCGCTTTCACTGCAAGCTGCAGATTCCCTCCTAACAGCAAGCTTTAGGATAGGGTACTGAATTGTAACTTACTTTCGCCTAATAATGCGATTTTGGGAAAGAGAGTATCTCCCGCAGGGAAGCTGCTACCATCAAATGTTTGCCCTCATTAGACTCCCCTCTGGAAGTGCTTTCACTGCAAGCTGCAGATTCCCTCCTAACAGCAAGCTTTAGGATAGGGTACTGAATTGTATCTTATTTTCGCCTAATAATGCGATTATGGCAAAGAGAGTATCTCCCGCAGTGAAGCTGCTACCATCAAATTTTTGCCCTCATTAGACTATCCTGTGGAAGCGCTTTCACTGCAAGCTGCAGATTCCCTCCTAACAGCAAGCTTTAGGATAGGGTACTGAATTGTAACTTACTTTCGCCTAATAAAGCGATTTTGGCAAAGAGAATATCTCCCGCAGGGAAGCTGCTACCATCAAATGTTTGCCCTCGTTAGACTCCCCTCTGGAAGCACTTTCACTGCAAGCTGCAGATTCCCTCCTTACAGCAAGCTTTAGGATAGGGTACTGAATTGTAACTTACTTTCTCCTAATAATGCGACTTTGGCAAAGAGACTATAACTCGCAGGGTAGCTGCTGCCACCAAATATTTGCCCTCATTAGACTCCCCTCTGGAAGCGCTTTCACTGCAAGCTGCAGATTCCCTCCTAACAGCAAGCTTTAGGATAGGGTACTGAATTGTAACTTACTTTCGCCTAATAATGCGATTTTGGCAAAGAGAGTATCTCCCGCAGGGAAGCTGCTACCATCAAATGTTTGCCCTCGTTAGACTCCCCTCTGGAAGCGCTTTCACTGCAAGCTGCAGATTCCCTCCTAACAGCAAGCTTTAGGATAGGGTACTGAATTGTAACTTACTTTCGCCTAATAATGCGATTTCGGAAAAGAGAGTATCTCCCGCAGGGAAACTGCTACCATCAAATGTTTGCCCTCATTAGACTCCCCTCTGGAAGCGCTTTCACTGCAAGCTGCAGATTCCCTCCTAACAGCAAGCTTTAGGATAGGGTACTGAATTGAAACTTACTTTCGCCTAATAATGCGATTTTGGCAAAGAGAGTATCTCCCGCAGGGAAGCTGCTACCATCAAATCTTTGCCCTCATTAGACTCCCCTCTGGAAGCGCTTTCACTGCAAGCTGCAGATTCCCTCCTAACAGCAAGCTTTAGGATAGGGTACTGAATTGTAACTTAACAGCGGCTAATAAGGCGATTTTGGCAAAGAGAGTATCTCCCGCAGGGAAGCTGCTACCATCAAATGTTTGCCCTCATTAGACTCCCCTCTGGAAGCGCTTTCACTGCAAGCTGCAGATTCCCTCCTAACAGCAAGCTTTAGGATAGGGTACTGAATTGTAACTTAACTGCGGATAATAAGGCGATTATGGCAAAGAGAATATCTCCCGCAGGGAAGCTGCTACCATCAAATCTTTGCCCTCATTAGACTTCCCTCTGGAAGCGCTTTCACTGCAAGCTGCAGATTCCCTCCTAACAGCAAGCTTTAGGATAGGGTACTGAATTGTAACTTACTTTCGCCTAATAATGCGATTTTGGCAAAGAGAGTATCTCCCGCAGGGAACCTGCTACCATCAAATGTTTGCCCTCGTTAGACTCCCCTCTGGAAGCGCTTTCACTGCAAGCTGCAGATTCCCTCCTAACAGCAAGCTTTAGGATAGGGTACTGAATTGTAACTTACTTTCGCCTAATAATGCGATTTTGGGAAAGAGAGTATCTCCCGCAGGGAAGCTGTTACCATCAAATGTTTGCCCTCATTAGACTACCCTCTGGAAGCGCATTCACTTCAAGCTGCAGATTCCCTCCTAACAGCAAGCTTTAGGATAGGGTACTGAATTGTAACTTACTTTCGCCTAATAATGCGATTTTGGCAAAGAGAGTATCTCCCGCAGGGAAGCTGCTACCATCAAATGTTTGCCCTCATTAGACTCCCCTCTGGAAGCGCTTTCACTGCAAGCTGCAGATTCCCTCCTAACAGCAAGCTTTAGGATAGGGTACTGAATTGTAACTTACTTTCGCCTAATAATGCGATTTTGGCAAAGAGAGTATCTCCCGCAGGGAAGCTGCTACCATCAAATGTTTGCCCTCATTAGATTCCCCTCTGGAAGTGCTTTCACTGCAAGCTGCAGATTCCCTCCTAACAGCAAGCTTTAGGATAGGGTACTGAATTGTAACTTAACTGCGGCTAGTAAGGAGAATATGGCAAAGAGAATATCTCCCGCAGGGAAGATGCTACCATCAAATGTTTGCCCTCATTAGACTCCCCTCTGGAAGCGCTTTCACTGCAAGCTGCAGATTCCCTCCTAACAGCAAGCTTTAGGATAGGGTCCTGAATTGTAACTTACTTTCGCCTAATAAAGCGATTTTGGCAAAGAGAGTATCTCCCGCAGGGAAGCTGCTACCATCAAATGTTTGCCCTCGTTAGACTCCCCTCTGGAAGCGCTTTCACTGCAAGCTGCAGATTCCCTCCTAACAGCAAGCTTTAGGATAGGGTACTGAATTGTAACTTACTTTTGCCTAATAATGCGATTTTGGCAAAGAGAGTATCTCCCGCAGGGAAGCTGCTACCATCAAACGTTTGCCCTCGTTAGACTCCCCTCCGGAAGCGCTTTCACTGCAAGCTGCAGATTCCCTCCTAACAGCAAGCTTTAGGATAGGGTACTGAATTGTAACTTACTTTCGCCTAATAATGTGATTTTGGCAAAGAGAGTATCTCCCGCAGGGAAGCTGCTACCATCAAATGTTTCCCCTCATTAGACTCCCCTCTGGAAGCGCTTTCACTGCAAGCTGCAGATTCCCTCCTAACAGCAAGCTTTAGGATAGGGTACTGAATTGTAACTTACTTTCGCCTAATAATGCGATTTTGGCAAAGAGAGTATCTCCCGCAAGGAAGATGCTACCATCAAACGTTTGCCCTCGTTAGACTACCCTGTGGAAGCGCTTTCACTGCAAGCTGCAGATTCCCTCCTAACAGCAAGCTTTAGGATAGGGTACTGAATTGTAACTTACTTTCGCCTAATAATGCGATTTTGGCAAAGAGAGTATCTCCCGCAGGGAAGCTGCTACCATCAAATGTTTGCCCTCATTAGACTCCCCTCTGGAAGCGCTTTCACTGCAAGCTGCAGATTCCCTCCTAACAGCAAGCTTTAGGATAGGGTACTGAATTGTAACTTACTTTCGCCTAATAATGCGCTTTTGGGAAAGAGAGTATCTCCCGCAGGGAAGCTGCTACCATCAAATGTTTGCCCTCATTAGACTCTCCTCTGGAAGCGCTTTCACTGCAAGCTGCAGATTCCCTCCTAACAGCAAGCTTTAGGATAGGGTACTGAATTGTAACTTACTTTCGCCTAATAATGCGATTTTGGCAAAGAGAGTATCTCCCGCAGGGAAGCTGTTACCATCAAATGTTTGCCCTCGTTAGACTCCCCTCCGGAAGCGCTTTCACTGCAAGCTGCAGATTCCCTCCTAACAGCAAGCTTTAGGATAGGGTACTGAATTGTAACTTACTTTCGCCTAATAATGCGATTTTGGCAAAGAGAGTATCTCCCGCAGGGAAGCTGCTACCATCAAACGTTTGCCCTCGTTAGACTCCCCTCCGGAAGCGCTTTCACTGCAAGCTGCAGATTCCCTCCTAACAGCAAGCTTTAGGATAGGGTACTGAATTGTAACTTACTTTCGCCTAATAATGCGATTCTGGCAAAGAGAGTTTCTCCCGCAGGGAAGCTGCTACCATCAAATCTTTGCCCTCATTAGACTCCGCTCTGGAAGCGCTTTCACTGCAAGCTGCAGATTCCCTCCTAACAGCAAGCTTTAGGATAGGGTACTGAATTGTAACTTACTTTCGCCTAATAATGCGATTTTGGCAAAGAGAGTATCTCCCGCAGGGAAGCTGCTACCATCAAATGTTTGCCCTCATTAGACTCCCCTCTGGAAGCGCTTTCACTGCAAGCTGCAGATTCCCTCCTAACAGCAAGCTTTAGGATAGGGTACTGAATTGTATCTTACTTTCGCCTAATAATGCGATTTTGGCAAAGAGACTATCTCCCGCAGGGAAGCTGCTACCATCAAATGTTTGCCCTCATTAGACTCCCCTCTGGAAGCGCTTTCACTGCAAGCTGCAGATTCCCTCCTAACAGCAAGCTTTAGGATAGGGTACTGAATTGTAACTTAACTGCGGCTAATAAGGCAAAATTGGAAAAGAGATTATCTCCCGCAGGGAAGCTGCTACCATCAAACATTTGCCCTCGTTAGACTCCCCTCTGGAAGTGCTTTCACTGCAAGCTGCAGATTCCCTCCTAACAGCAAGCTTTAGGATAGGGTACTGAATCGTAACTTACTTTCGCCTAATAATGCGATTTTGGCAAAGAGAGTATCACCCGCAGGGAAGCTGCTACCATCAAATGTTTGCCCTCATTAGACTCCCCTCTGGAAGCGCTTTCACTGCAAGCTGCAGATTCCCTCCTAACAGCAAGCTTTAGGATAGGGTACTGAATTGTAACTTACTTTCGCCTAATAATGCGATTTTGGCAAAGAGATTATCTCCCGCAGGGAAGCTGCTACCATCAAATGTTTGCCCTCATTAGACTCCCGTCTGGAAGTGCTTTCACTGCAAGCTGCAGATTCCCTCCTAACAGCAAGCTTTAGGATAGGGTCCTGAATTGTAACTTACTTTCGCCTAATAAAGCGATTTTGGCAAAGAGAATATCTCCCGCAGGGAAGCTGCTACCATCAAATCTTTTCCCTCGTTAGACTCCCCTCTGGAAGCGCTTTCACTGCAAGCTGCAGATTCCCTCCTAACAGCAAGCTTTAGGATAGGGTACTGAATTGTAACTTACTTTCGCCTAATAATGCGATTTTGGCAAAGAGAGTATCTCCCGCAGGGAAGCTGCTACCATCAAATGTTTGCCCTCGTTAGACTCCCCTCTGGAAGCGCTTTCACTGCAAGCTGCAGATTCCCTCCTAACAGCAAGCTTTAGGATAGGGTACTGAATTGAAACTTACTTTCGCCTAATAATGCGATTTTGGCAAAGAGAGTTTCTCCCGCAGGGAAGCTGGTACCATCAAATGTTTGACCTCATTAGACTCCCCTCTGGAAGCGCTTTCACTGCAAGCTGCAGATTCCCTCCTAACAGCAAGCTTTAGGATAGGGTACTGAATTGTAACTTACTTTCGCCTAATAATGCGATTTTGGCAAAGAGAGTATCTCCCGCAGGGAAGCTGCTACCATGAAATGTTTGCCCTCGTTAGACTCCCCTCTGGAAGCGCTTTCACTGCAAGCTGCAGATTCCCTCCTAACAGCAAGCTTTAGGATAGGGTACTGAATTGTAACTTATTTTCGCCTAATAATGCGATTTTAGAAAAGAGACTATCTCCCGCAGGGAAGATGCTACCATCAAATGTTTGCCCTCGTTAGACTCCCCTCTGGAAGCGCTTTCACTGCAAGCTGCAGATTCCCTCCTAACAGCAAGCTTTAGGATAGGGTACTGAATTGTAACTTACTTTCGCCTAATAATGCGATTTTGGGAAAGAGAGTATCTCCCGCAGGGAAGCTGCTACCATCAAATGTTTGCCCTCATTAGACTCCCCTCTGGAAGCGCTTTCACTGCAAGCTGCAGATTCCCTCCTAACAGCAAGCTTTAGGATAGGGTACTGAATTGTAACTTACTTTCGCCTAATAATGCGATTTTGGCAAAGAGAGTATCTCCCGCAGGGAAGCTGCTACCATGAAATGTTTGCCCTCGTTAGACTCCCCTCTGGAAGCGCTTTCACTGCAAGCTGCAGATTCCCTCCTAACAGCAAGCTTTAGGATAGGGTACTGAATTGTAACTTATTTTCGCCTAATAATGCGATTTTAGAAAAGAGACTATCTCCCGCAGGGAAGATGCTACCATCAAATGTTTGCCCTCGTTAGACTCCCCTCTGGAAGCGCTTTCACTGCAAGCTGCAGATTCCCTCCTAACAGCAAGCTTTAGGATAGGGTACTGAATTGTAACTTACTTTCGCCTAATAATGCGCTTTTGGGAAAGAGAGTATCTCCCGCAGGGAAGCTGCTACCATCAAATGTTTGCCCTCATTAGACTCCCCTCTGGAAGCGCTTTCACTGCAAGCTGCAGATTCCCTCCTAACAGCAAGCTTTAGGATAGGGTACTGAATTGTAACTTACTTTCGCCTAATAATGCGATTTTGGCAAAGAGAGTATCTCCCGCAGGGAAGCTGTTACCATCAAATGTTTGCCCTCGTTAGACTCCCCTCCGGAAGCGCTTTCACTGCAAGCTGCAGATTCCCTCCTAACAGCAAGCTTTAGGATAGGGTACTGAATTGTAACTTACTTTCGCCTAATAATGCGATTTTGGCAAAGAGAGTATCTCCCGCAGGGAAGCTGCTACCATCAAACGTTTGCCCTCGTTAGACTCCCCTCCGGAAGCGCTTTCACTGCAAGCTGCAGATTCCCTCCTAACAGCAAGCTTTAGGATAGGGTACTGAATTGTAACTTACTTTCGCCTAATAATGCGATTCTGGCAAAGAGAGTTTCTCCCGCAGGGAAGCTGCTACCATCAAATCTTTGCCCTCATTAGACTCCGCTCTGGAAGCGCTTTCACTGCAAGCTGCAGATTCCCTCCTAACAGCAAGCTTTAGGATAGGGTACTGAATTGTAACTTACTTTCGCCTAATAATGCGATTTTGGCAAAGAGAGTATCTCCCGCAGGGAAGCTGCTACCATCAAATGTTTGCCCTCATTAGACTCCCCTCTGGAAGCGCTTTCA
Source organism: Phaenicophaeus curvirostris (assembly GCF_032191515.1). Taxonomy (NCBI): domain Eukaryota; kingdom Metazoa; phylum Chordata; class Aves; order Cuculiformes; family Cuculidae; genus Phaenicophaeus; species Phaenicophaeus curvirostris. The sequence continues at coordinate 47,413 of NW_027206827.1, forward strand.
CTGCAAGCTGCAGATTCCCTCCTAACAGCAAGCTTTAGGATAGGGTACTGAATTGTATCTTACTTTCGCCTAATAATGCGATTTTGGCAAAGAGACTATCTCCCGCAGGGAAGCTGCTACCATCAAATGTTTGCCCTCATTAGACTCCCCTCTGGAAGCGCTTTCACTGCAAGCTGCAGATTCCCTCCTAACAGCAAGCTTTAGGATAGGGTACTGAATTGTAACTTAACTGCGGCTAATAAGGCAAAATTGGAAAAGAGATTATCTCCCGCAGGGAAGCTGCTACCATCAAACATTTGCCCTCGTTAGACTCCCCTCTGGAAGTGCTTTCACTGCAAGCTGCAGATTCCCTCCTAACAGCAAGCTTTAGGATAGGGTACTGAATCGTAACTTACTTTCGCCTAATAATGCGATTTTGGCAAAGAGAGTATCTCCCGCAGGGAAGCTGCTACCATCAAATGTTTGCCCTCATTAGACTCCCCTCTGGAAGCGCTTTCACTGCAAGCTGCAGATTCCCTCCTAACAGCAAGCTTTAGGATAGGGTACTGAATTGTAACTTACTTTCGCCTAATAATGCGATTTTGGCAAAGAGATTATCTCCCGCAGGGAAGCTGCTACCATCAAATGTTTGCCCTCATTAGACTCCCGTCTGGAAGTGCTTTCACTGCAAGCTGCAGATTCCCTCCTAACAGCAAGCTTTAGGATAGGGTACTGAATTGTAACTTACTTTCGCCTAATAAAGCGATTTTGGCAAAGAGAATATCTCCCGCAGGGAAGCTGCTACCATCAAATCTTTTCCCTCGTTAGACTCCCCTCTGGAAGCGCTTTCACTGCAAGCTGCAGATTCCCTCCTAACAGCAAGCTTTAGGATAGGGTACTGAATTGTAACTTACTTTCGCCTAATAATGCGATTTTGGCAAAGAGAGTATCTCCCGCAGGGAAGCTGCTACCATCAAATGTTTGCCCTCGTTAGACTCCCCTCTGGAAGCGCTTTCACTGCAAGCTGCAGATTCCCTCCTAACAGCAAGCTTTAGGATAGGGTACTGAATTGAAACTTACTTTCGCCTAATAATGCGATTTTGGCAAAGAGAGTTTCTCCCGCAGGGAAGCTGGTACCATCAAATGTTTGACCTCATTAGACTCCCCTCTGGAAGCGCTTTCACTGCAAGCTGCAGATTCCCTCCTAACAGCAAGCTTTAGGATAGGGTACTGAATTGTAACTTACTTTCGCCTAATAAAGCGATTTTGGCAAAGAGAGTATCTCCCGCAGGGAAGCTGCTACCATGAAATGTTTGCCCTCGTTAGACTCCCCTCTGGAAGCGCTTTCACTGCAAGCTGCAGATTCCCTCCTAACAGCAAGCTTTAGGATAGGGTACTGAATTGTAACTTATTTTCGCCTAATAATGCGATTTTAGAAAAGAGACTATCTCCCGCAGGGAAGATGCTACCATCAAATGTTTGCCCTCGTTAGACTCCCCTCTGGAAGCGCTTTCACTGCAAGCTGCAGATTCCCTCCTAACAGCAAGCTTTAGGATAGGGTACTGAATTGTAACTTACTTTCGCCTAATAATGCGATTTTGGGAAAGAGAGTATCTCCCGCAGGGAAGCTGCTACCATCAAATGTTTGCCCTCATTAGACTCCCCTCTGGAAGTGCTTTCACTGCAAGCTGCAGATTCCCTCCTAACAGCAAGCTTTAGGATAGGGTACTGAATTGTATCTTATTTTCGCCTAATAATGCGATTATGGCAAAGAGAGTATCTCCCGCAGTGAAGCTGCTACCATCAAATTTTTGCCCTCATTAGACTATCCTGTGGAAGCGCTTTCACTGCAAGCTGCAGATTCCCTCCTAACAGCAAGCTTTAGGATAGGGTACTGAATTGTAACTTACTTTCGCCTAATAAAGCGATTTTGGCAAAGAGAATATCTCCCGCAGGGAAGCTGCTACCATCAAATGTTTGCCCTCGTTAGACTCCCCTCTGGAAGCACTTTCACTGCAAGCTGCAGATTCCCTCCTTACAGCAAGCTTTAGGATAGGGTACTGAATTGTAACTTACTTTCTCCTAATAATGCGACTTTGGCAAAGAGACTATAACTCGCAGGGTAGCTGCTGCCACCAAATATTTGCCCTCATTAGACTCCCCTCTGGAAGCGCTTTCACTGCAAGCTGCAGATTCCCTCCTAACAGCAAGCTTTAGGATAGGGTACTGAATTGTAACTTACTTTCGCCTAATAATGCGATTTTGGCAAAGAGAGTATCTCCCGCAGGGAAGCTGCTACCATCAAATGTTTGCCCTCGTTAGACTCCCCTCTGGAAGCGCTTTCACTGCAAGCTGCAGATTCCCTCCTAACAGCAAGCTTTAGGATAGGGTACTGAATTGTAACTTACTTTCGCCTAATAATGCGATTTCGGAAAAGAGAGTATCTCCCGCAGGGAAACTGCTACCATCAAATGTTTGCCCTCATTAGACTCCCCTCTGGAAGCGCTTTCACTGCAAGCTGCAGATTCCCTCCTAACAGCAAGCTTTAGGATAGGGTACTGAATTGAAACTTACTTTCGCCTAATAATGCGATTTTGGCAAAGAGAGTATCTCCCGCAGGGAAGCTGCTACCATCAAATCTTTGCCCTCATTAGACTCCCCTCTGGAAGCGCTTTCACTGCAAGCTGCAGATTCCCTCCTAACAGCAAGCTTTAGGATAGGGTACTGAATTGTAACTTACTTTCGCCTAATAATGCGATTTTGGCAAAGAGAGTATCTCCCGCAGGGAAGCTGCTACCATCAAATGTTTGCCCTCATTAGACTCCCCTCTGGAAGCGCTTTCACTGCAAGCTGCAGATTCCCTCCTAACAGCAAGCTTTAGGATAGGGTACTGAATTGTAACTTAACTGCGGATAATAAGGCGATTATGGCAAAGAGAATATCTCCCGCAGGGAAGCTGCTACCATCAAATCTTTGCCCTCATTAGACTTCCCTCTGGAAGCGCTTTCACTGCAAGCTGCAGATTCCCTCCTAACAGCAAGCTTTAGGATAGGGTACTGAATTGTAACTTACTTTCGCCTAATAATGCGATTTTGGCAAAGAGAGTATCTCCCGCAGGGAACCTGCTACCATCAAATGTTTGCCCTCGTTAGACTCCCCTCTGGAAGCGCTTTCACTGCAAGCTGCAGATTCCCTCCTAACAGCAAGCTTTAGGATAGGGTACTGAATTGTAACTTACTTTCGCCTAATAATGCGATTTTGGGAAAGAGAGTATCCCCGCAGGGAAGCTGTTACCATCAAATGTTTGCCCTCATTAGACTACCCTCTGGAAGCGCATTCACTTCAAGCTGCAGATTCCCTCCTAACAGCAAGCTTTAGGATAGGGTACTGAATTGTAACTTACTTTCGCCTAATAATGCGATTTTGGCAAAGAGAGTATCTCCCGCAGGGAAGCTGCTACCATCAAATGTTTGCCCTCATTAGACTCCCCTCTGGAAGCGCTTTCACTGCAAGCTGCAGATTCCCTCCTAACAGCAAGCTTTAGGATAGGGTACTGAATTGTAACTTACTTTCGCCTAATAATGCGATTTTGGCAAAGAGAGTATCTCCCGCAGGGAAGCTGCTACCATCAAATGTTTGCCCTCATTAGATTCCCCTCTGGAAGTGCTTTCACTGCAAGCTGCAGATTCCCTCCTAACAGCAAGCTTTAGGATAGGGTACTGAATTGTAACTTAACTGCGGCTAGTAAGGAGAATATGGCAAAGAGAATATCTCCCGCAGGGAAGATGCTACCATCAAATGTTTGCCCTCATTAGACTCCCCTCTGGAAGCGCTTTCACTGCAAGCTGCAGATTCCCTCCTAACAGCAAGCTTTAGGATAGGGTCCTGAATTGTAACTTACTTTCGCCTAATAAAGCGATTTTGGCAAAGAGAATATCTCCCGCAGGGAAGCTGCTACCATCAAATCTTTGCCCTCATTAGACTCCCCTCTGGAAGCGCTTTCACTGCAAGCTGCAGATTCCCTCCTAACAGCAAGCTTTAGGATAGGGTCCTGAATTGTATCTTACTTTCGCCTAATAATGCGATTATGGCAAAGAGAGTATCTCCCGCAGGGAAGCTGCTACCATCAAATGTTTGCCCTCGTTAGACTCCCCTCTGGAAGCGCTTTCACTGCAAGCTGCAGATTCCCTCCTAACAGCAAGCTTTAGGATAGGGTACTGAATTGTAACTTACTTTTGCCTAATAATGCGATTTTGGCAAAGAGAGTATCTCCCGCAGGGAAGCTGCTACCATCAAACGTTTGCCCTCGTTAGACTCCCCTCCGGAAGCGCTTTCACTGCAAGCTGCAGATTCCCTCCTAACAGCAAGCTTTAGGATAGGGTACTGAATTGTAACTTACTTTCGCCTAATAATGTGATTTTGGCAAAGAGAGTATCTCCCGCAGGGAAGCTGCTACCATCAAATGTTTCCCCTCATTAGACTCCCCTCTGGAAGCGCTTTCACTGCAAGCTGCAGATTCCCTCCTAACAGCAAGCTTTAGGATAGGGTACTGAATTGTAACTTACTTTCGCCTAATAAAGCGATTTTGGCAAAGAGAGTTTCTCCCACAGGGAAGCTGCTACCATCAAATGTTTGCCCTCATTAGACTCCCCTCTGGAAGCGCTTTCACTGCAAGCTGCAGATTCCCTCCTAACAGCAAGCTTTAGGATAGGGTACTGAATTGTAACTTACTTTCGCCTAATAAAGCGATTTTGGCAAAGAGAATATCTCCCGCAGGGAAGCTGCTACCATCAAATGTTTGCCCTCATTAGACTCCCCTCTGGAAGCGCTTTCACTGCAAGCTGCAGATTCCCTCCTAACAGCAAGCTTTAGGATAGGGTACTGAATTGTAACTTACTTTCGCCTAATAAAGCGATTTTGGCAAAGAGAATATCTCCCGCAGGGAAGCTGCTACCATCAAATGTTTGCCCTCATTAGACTCCCCTCTGGAAGCGCTTTCACTGCAAGCTGCAGATTCCCTCCTAACAGCAAGCTTTAGGATAGGGTACTGAATTGTAACTTACTTTCGCCTAATAATGCGATTTTGGCAAAGAGAGTATCTCCCGCAAGGAAGCTGCTACCATCAAACGTTTGCCCTCGTTAGACTACCCTGTGGAAGCGCTTTCACTGCAAGCTGCAGATTCCCTCCTAACAGCAAGCTTTAGGATAGGGTACTGAATTGTAACTTACTTTCGCCTAATAATGCGATTTTGGCAAAGAGAGTATCTCCCGCAGGGAAGCTGCTACCATCAAATGTTTGCCCTCATTAGACTCCCCTCTGGAAGCGCTTTCACTGCAAGCTGCAGATTCCCTCCTAACAGCAAGCTTTAGGATAGGGTACTGAATTGTAACTTACTTTCGCCTAATAAAGCGATTTTGGCAAAGAGAATATCTCCCGCAGGGAAGCTGCTACCATCAAATCTTTTCCCTCGTTAGACTCCCCTCTGGAAGCGCTTTCACTGCAAGCTGCAGATTCCCTCCTAACAGCAAGCTTTAGGATAGGGTACTGAATTGTAACTTACTTTCGCCTAATAATGCGATTTTGGCAAAGAGAGTATCTCCCGCAGGGAAGCTGCTACCATCAAATGTTTGCCCTCGTTAGACTCCCCTCTGGAAGCGCTTTCACTGCAAGCTGCAGATTCCCTCCTAACAGCAAGCTTTAGGATAGGGTACTGAATTGTAACTTACTTTCGCCTAATAATGCGATTTTGGCAAAGAGAGTTTCTCCCGCAGGGAAGCTGGTACCATCAAATGTTTGACCTCATTAGACTCCCCTCTGGAATCGCTTTCACTGCAAGCTGCAGATTCCCTCCTAACAGCAAGCTTTAGGATAGGGTACTGAATTGTAACTTACTTTCGCCTAATAATGCGATTTTGGCAAAGAGACTATCTCCCGCAGGGAAGCTGCTACCATCAAATGTTTGCCCTCGTTAGACTCCCCTCTGGAAGCGCTTTCACTGCAAGCTGCAGATTCCCTCCTAACAGCAAGCTTTAGGATAGGGTACTGAATTGTAACCTATTTTCGCCTAATAATGCGATTTTAGAAAAGAGACTATCTCCCGCAGGGAAGATGCTACCATCAAATGTTTGCCCTCGTTAGACTCCCCTCTGGAAGCGCTTTCACTGCAAGCTGCAGATTCCCTCCTAACAGCAAGCTTTAGGATAGGGTACTGAATTGTAACTTACTTTCGCCTAATAATGCGCTTTTGGGAAAGAGAGTATCTCCCACAGGGAAGCTGCTACCATCAAATGTTTGCCCTCATTAGACTCCCCTCTGGAAGCGCTTTCACTGCAAGCTGCAGATTCCCTCCTAACAGCAAGCTTTAGGATAGGGTACTGAATTGTAACTTACTTTCGCCTAATAATGCGATTTTGGCAAAGAGAGTATCTCCCGCAGGGAAGCTGTTACCATCAAATGTTTGCCCTCGTTAGACTCCCCTCCGGAAGCGCTTTCACTGCAAGCTGCAGATTCCCTCCTAACAGCAAGCTTTAGGATAGGGTACTGAATTGTAACTTACTTTCGCCTAATAATGCGATTTTGGCAAAGAGAGTATCTCCCGCAGGGAAGCTGCTACCATCAAACGTTTGCCCTCGTTAGACTCCCCTCCGGAAGCGCTTTCACTGCAAGCTGCAGATTCCCTCCTAACAGCAAGCTTTAGGATAGGGTACTGAATTGTAACTTACTTTCGCCTAATAATGCGATTCTGGCAAAGAGAGTTTCTCCCGCAGGGAAGCTGCTACCATCAAATCTTTGCCCTCATTAGACTCCGCTCTGGAAGCGCTTTCACTGCAAGCTGCAGATTCCCTCCTAACAGCAAGCTTTAGGATAGGGTACTGAATTGTAACTTACTTTCGCCTAATACTGCGATTTTGGCAAAGAGAGTATCTCCCGCAGGGAAGCTGCTACCATCAAATGTTTGCCCTCGTTAGACTCCCCTCTGGAAGCGCTTTCACTGCAAGCTGCAGATTCCCTCCTAACAGCAAGCTTTAGGATAGGGTACTGAATTGTATCTTACTTTCGCCTAATAATGCGATTTTGGCAAAGAGACTATCTCCCGCAGGGAAGCTGCTACCATCAAATGTTTGCCCTCATTAGACTCCCCTCTGGAAGCGCTTTCACTGCAAGCTGCAGATTCCCTCCTAACAGCAAGCTTTAGGATAGGGTACTGAATTGTAACTTAACTGCGGCTAATAAGGCAAAATTGGAAAAGAGATTATCTCCCGCAGGGAAGCTGCTACCATCAAACATTTGCCCTCGTTAGACTCCCCTCTGGAAGTGCTTTCACTGCAAGCTGCAGATTCCCTCCTAACAGCAAGCTTTAGGATAGGGTACTGAATCGTAACTTACTTTCGCCTAATAATGCGATTTTGGCAAAGAGAGTATCTCCCGCAGGGAAGCTGCTACCATCAAATGTTTGCCCTCATTAGACTCCCCTCTGGAAGCGCTTTCACTGCAAGCTGCAGATTCCCTCCTAACAGCAAGCTTTAGGATAGGGTACTGAATTGTAACTTACTTTCGCCTAATAATGCGATTTTGGCAAAGAGATTATCTCCCGCAGGGAAGCTGCTACCATCAAATGTTTGCCCTCATTAGACTCCCGTCTGGAAGTGCTTTCACTGCAAGCTGCAGATTCCCTCCTAACAGCAAGCTTTAGGATAGGGTACTGAATTGTATCTTACTTTCGCCTAATAATGCGATTCTGGCAAAGAGAGTTTCTCCCGCAGGGAAGCTGCTACCATCAAATGTTTGCCCTCCTTAGACTCCCCTCTGGAAGCGCTTTCACTGCAAGCTGCAGATTCCCTCCTAACAGCAAGCTTTAGGATAGGGTACTGAATTGTAACTTACTTTCGCCTAATAATGCGATTTTGGCAAACAGACTATCTCCCGCAGGGAAGATGCTACCATCAAATGTTTGCCCTCGTTAGACTCCCCTCTGGAAACGCTTTCACTGCAAGCTGCAGATTCCCTCCTAACAGCAAGCTTTAGGATAGGGTACTGAATTGTAACTTACTTTCGCCTAATAATGCGATTTTGGCAAAGAGACTATCTCCCGCAGGGAAGATGCTACCATCAAATGTTTGCCCTCGTTAGACTCCCCTCTGGAAGCGCTTTCACTGCAAGCTGCAGATTCCCTCCTAACAGCAAGCTTTAGGATAGGGTACTGAATTGTAACTTACTTTCGCCTAATAATGCGATTTTGTCAAAGAGAGTATCTCCCGCAGGGAAGCTGCTACCATCAAATGTTTGCCCTCATTAGACTCCCCTCTGGAAGCGCTTTCACTGCAAGCTGCAGATTCCCTCCTAACAGCAAGCTTTAGGACAGGGTACTGAATTGTAACTTACTTTCGCCTAATAATGCGATTTTGGGAAAGAGAGTATCTCCCGCAGGGAAGCTGCTACCATCAAATGTTTGCCCTCGTTAGACTCCCCTCTGGAAGCGCTTTCACTGCAAGCTGCAGATTCCCTCCTAACAGCAAGCTTTAGGATAGGGTACTGAATTGTAACTTAACTGCGGCTAATAAGGCAAAATTGGAAAAGAGATTATCTCCCGCAGGGAAGCTGCTACCATCAAATGTTTGCCCTCGTTAGACTCCCCTCTGGAAGCGCTTTCACTGCAAGCTGCAGATTCCCTCCTAACAGCAAGCTTTAGGATAGGGTACTGAATTGTAACTTACTTTCGCCTAATAATGCGATTTTGGCAAAGAGAGTATCTCCCGCAGGGAAGCTGCTACCATCAAATCTTTGCCCTCATTAGACTCCCCTCTGGAAGCGCTTTCACTGCAAGCTGCAGATTCCCTCCTAACAGCAAGCTTTAGGATAGGGTACTGAATTGTAACTTAACTGCGGCTAATAAGGCGATTATGGCAAAGAGAATATCTCCCGCAGGGAAGCTGCTACCATCAAATCTTTGCCCTCATTAGACTCCCCTCTGGAAGCGCTTTCACTGCAAGCTGCAGATTCCCTCCTAACAGCAAGCTTTAGGATAGGGTACTGAATTGTAACTTACTTTCGCCTAATAAAGCGATTTTGGCAAAGAGAATATCTCCCGCAGGGAAGCTGCTACCATCAAATGTTTGCCCTCATTAGACTCCCCTCTGGAAGCGCTTTCACTGCAAGCTGCAGATTCCCTCCTAACAGCAAGCTTTAGGATAGGGTACTGAATTGTAACTTACTTTCGCCTAATAATGCGATTTTGGCAAAGAGAGTATCTCCCGCAAGGAAGCTGCTACCATCAAACGTTTGCCCTCGTTAGACTACCCTGTGGAAGCGCTTTCACTGCAAGCTGCAGATTCCCTCCTAACAGCAAGCTTTAGGATAGGGTACTGAATTGTAACTTACTTTCGCCTAATAATGCGATTTTGGCAAAGAGAGTATCTCCCGCAGGGAAGCTGCTACCATCAAATGTTTGCCCTCATTAGACTCCCCTCTGGAAGCGCTTTCACTGCAAGCTGCAGATTCCCTCCTAACAGCAAGCTTTAGGATAGGGTACTGAATTGTAACTTACTTTCGCCTAATAAAGCGATTTTGGCAAAGAGAATATCTCCCGCAGGGAAGCTGCTACCATCAAATCTTTTCCCTCGTTAGACTCCCCTCTGGAAGCGCTTTCACTGCAAGCTGCAGATTCCCTCCTAACAGCAAGCTTTAGGATAGGGTACTGAATTGTAACTTACTTTCGCCTAATAATGCGATTTTGGCAAAGAGAGTATCTCCCGCAGGGAAGCTGCTACCATCAAATGTTTGCCCTCGTTAGACTCCCCTCTGGAAGCGCTTTCACTGCAAGCTGCAGATTCCCTCCTAACAGCAAGCTTTAGGATAGGGTACTGAATTGAAACTTACTTTCGCCTAATAATGCGATTTTGGCAAAGAGAGTTTCTCCCGCAGGGAAGCTGGTACCATCAAATGTTTGACCTCATTAGACTCCCCTCTGGAAGCGCTTTCACTGCAAGCTGCAGATTCCCTCCTAACAGCAAGCTTTAGGATAGGGTACTGAATTGTAACTTACTTTCGCCTAATAATGCGATTTTGGCAAAGAGAGTATCTCCCGCAGGGAAGCTGCTACCATCAAATGTTTGCCCTCGTTAGACTCCCCTCTGGAAGCGCTTTCACTGCAAGCTGCAGATTCCCTCCTAACAGCAAGCTTTAGGATAGGGTACTGAATTGTAACCTATTTTCGCCTAATAATGCGATTTTAGAAAAGAGAGTATCTCCCGCAGGGAAGATGCTACCATCAAATGTTTGCCCTCGTTAGACTCCCCTCTGGAAGCGCTTTCACTGCAAGCTGCAGATTCCCTCCTAACAGCAAGCTTTAGGATAGGGTACTGAATTGTAACTTACTTTCGCCTAATAATGCGCTTTTGGGAAAGAGAGTATCTCCCGCAGGGAAGCTGCTACCATCAAATGTTTGCCCTCATTAGACTCCCCTCTGGAAGCGCTTTCACTGCAAGCTGCAGATTCCCTCCTAACAGCAAGCTTTAGGATAGGGTACTGAATTGTAACTTACTTTCGCCTAATAATGCGATTTTGGCAAAGAGAGTATCTCCCGCAGGGAAGCTGTTACCATCAAATGTTTGCCCTCGTTAGACTCCCCTCCGGAAGCGCTTTCACTGCAAGCTGCAGATTCCCTCCTAACAGCAAGCTTTAGGATAGGGTACTGAATTGTAACTTACTTTCGCCTAATAATGCGATTTTGGCAAAGAGAGTATCTCCCGCAGGGAAGCTGCTACCATCAAACGTTTGCCCTCGTTAGACTCCCCTCCGGAAGCGCTTTCACTGCAAGCTGCAGATTCCCTCCTAACAGCAAGCTTTAGGATAGGGTACTGAATTGTAACTTACTTTCGCCTAATAATGCGATTCTGGCAAAGAGAGTTTCTCCCGCAGGGAAGCTGCTACCATCAAATCTTTGCCCTCATTAGACTCCGCTCTGGAAGCGCTTTCACTGCAAGCTGCAGATTCCCTCCTAACAGCAAGCTTTAGGATAGGGTACTGAATTGTAACTTACTTTCGCCTAATAATGCGATTTTGGCAAAGAGAGTATCTCCCGCAGGGAAGCTGCTACCATCAAATGTTTGCCCTCGTTAGACTCCCCTCTGGAAGCGCTTTCACTGCAAGCTGCAGATTCCCTCCTAACAGCAAGCTTTAGGATAGGGTACTGAATTGTATCTTACTTTCGCCTAATAATGCGATTTTGGCAAAGAGACTATCTCCCGCAGGGAAGCTGCTACCATCAAATGTTTGCCCTCATTAGACTCCCCTCTGGAAGCGCTTTCACTGCAAGCTGCAGATTCCCTCCTAACAGCAAGCTTTAGGATAGGGTACTGAATTGTAACTTAACTGCGGCTAATAAGGCAAAATTGGAAAAGAGATTATCTCCCGCAGGGAAGCTGCTACCATCAAACATTTGCCCTCGTTAGACTCCCCTCTGGAAGTGCTTTCACTGCAAGCTGCAGATTCCCTCCTAACAGCAAGCTTTAGGATAGGGTACTGAATCGTAACTTACTTTCGCCTAATAATGCGATTTTGGCAAAGAGAGTATCTCCCGCAGGGAAGCTGCTACCATCAAATGTTTGCCCTCATTAGACTCCCCTCTGGAAGCGCTTTCACTGCAAGCTGCAGATTCCCTCCTAACAGCAAGCTTTAGGATAGGGTACTGAATTGTAACTTACTTTCGCCTAATAATGCGATTTTGGCAAAGAGATTATCTCCCGCAGGGAAGCTGCTACCATCAAATGTTTGCCCTCATTAGACTCCCGTCTGGAAGTGCTTTCACTGCAAGCTGCAGATTCCCTCCTAACAGCAAGCTTTAGGATAGGGTACTGAATTGTATCTTACTTTCGCCTAATAATGCGATTCTGGCAAAGAGAGTTTCTCCCGCAGGGAAGCTGCTACCATCAAATGTTTGCCCTCATTAGACTCCCCTCTGGAAGCGCTTTCACTGCAAGCTGCAGATTCCCTCCTAACAGCAAGCTTTAGGATAGGGTACTGAATTGTAACTTACTTTCGCCTAATAATGCGATTTTGGCAAACAGACTATCTCCCGCAGGGAAGATGCTACCATCAAATGTTTGCCCTCGTTAGACTCCCCTCTGGAAACGCTTTCACTGCAAGCTGCAGATTCCCTCCTAACAGCAAGCTTTAGGATAGGGTACTGAATTGTAACTTACTTTCGCCTAATAATGCGATTTTGGCAAAGAGACTATCTCCCGCAGGGAAGATGCTACCATCAAATGTTTGCCCTCGTTAGACTCCCCTCTGGAAGCGCTTTCACTGCAAGCTGCAGATTCCCTCCTAACAGCAAGCTTTAGGATAGGGTACTGAATTGTAACTTACTTTCGCCTAATAATGCGATTTTGTCAAAGAGAGTATCTCCCGCAGGGAAGCTGCTACCATCAAATGTTTGCCCTCATTAGACTCCCCTCTGGAAGCGCTTTCACTGCAAGCTGCAGATTCCCTCCTAACAGCAAGCTTTAGGACAGGGTACTGAATTGTAACTTTCTTTCCCCTAATAATGCGATTTTGGGAAAGAGAGTATCTCCCGCAGGGAAGCTGCTACCATCAAATGTTTGCCCTCGTTAGACTCCCCTCTGGAAGCGCTTTCACTGCAAGCTGCAGATTCCCTCCTAACAGCAAGCTTTAGGATAGGGTACTGAATTGTAACTTAACTGCGGCTAATAAGGCAAAATTGGAAAAGAGATTATCTCCCGCAGGGAAGCTGCTACCATCAAATGTTTGCCCTCGTTAGACTCCCCTCTGGAAGCGCTTTCACTGCAAGCTGCAGATTCCCTCCTAACAGCAAGCTTTAGGATAGGGTACTGAATTGTAACTTACTTTCGCCTAATAATGCGATTTTGGCAAAAAGACTATCTCCCGCAGGGAAGCTGCTACCATCAAATCTTTGCCCTCATTAGACTCCCCTCTGGAAGCGCTTTCACTGCAAGCTGCAGATTCCCTCCTAACAGCAAGCTTTAGGATAGGGTACTGAATTGTAACTTAACTGCGGCTAATAAGGCGATTATGGCAAAGAGAATATCTCCCGCAGGGAAGCTGCTACCATCAAATCTTTGCCCTCATTAGACTCCCCTCTGGAAGCGCTTTCACTGCAAGCTGCAGATTCCCTCCTAACAGCAAGCTTTAGGATAGGGTACTGAATTGTAACTTACTTTCGCCTAATAATGCGATTTTGGCAAAGAGAGTATCTCCCGCAGGGAAGCTGCTACCATCAAATGTTTGCCCTCATTAGACTCCCCTCTGGAAGCGCTTTCACTGCAAGCTGCAGATTCCCTCCTAACAGCAAGCTTTAGGATAGTGTACTGAATTGTAACTTACTTTCGCCTAATAATGCGATTTTGGCAAAGAGACTATCTCCCGCAGGGAAGCTGCTACCATCAAATGTTTGCCCTCATTAGACTCCCCTCTGGAAGCGCTTTCACTGCAAGCTGCAGATTCCCTCCTAACAGCAAGCTTTAGGATAGGGTACTGAATTGTAACTTACTTTCGCCTAATAATGCGATTTTGGAAAAGAGACTATCTCCCGCAGGGAAGCTGCTACCATCAAATGTTTGCCCTCATTAGACTCCCCTCTGGAAGCGCTTTCACTGCAAGCTGCAGATTCCCTCCTAACAGCAAGCTTTAGGACAGGGTACTGAATTGTAACTTTCTTTCGCCTAATAATGCGATTTTGGGAAAGAGAGTATCTCCTGCAGGGAAGCTGCTACCATCAAATGTTTGCCCTCGTTAGACTCCCCTCTGGAAGCGCTTTCACTGCAAGCTGCAGATTCCCTCCTAACAGCAAGCTTTAGGATAGGGTACTGAATTGTAACTTAACTGCGGCTAATAAGGCAAAATTGGAAAAGATATTATCTCCCGCAGGGAAGCTGCTACCATCAAATGTTTGCCCTCGTTAGACTCCCCTCTGGAAGCGCTTTCACTGCAAGCTGCAGATTCCCTCCTAACAGCAAGCTTTAGGATAGGGTACTGAATTGTAACTTACTTTCGCCTAATAATGCGATTTTGGAAAAGAGACTATCTCCCGCAGGGAAGCTGCTACCATCAAACATTTGCCCTCGTTAGACTCCCCTCCAGAAGCGCTTTCACTGCAAGCTGCAGATTCCCTCCTAACAGCAAGCTTTAGGATAGGGTACTGAATTGTAACTTACTTTCGCCTAATAATGCGATTTTGGCAAAGAGAGTATCTCCCGCAGGGAAGCTGCTACCATCAAATGTTTACCCTCGTTAGACTCCTCTCTGGAAGCGCTTTCACTGCAAGCTGCAGATTCCCTCCTAACAGCAAGCTTTAGGATAGGGTACTGAATTGTAACTTACTTTCGCCTAATAATGCGATTTTGGAAAAGAGATTATCTCCCGCAAGGAACCTGCTACCATCAAATGTTTGCCCTCGTTAGACTACCCTCTGGAAGCACTTTCACTGCAAGCTGCAGATTCCCTCCTAACAGCAAGCTTTAGGATAGGGTACTGAATTGTAACTTAACTGCGGCTAATAAGGCGATTTTGGCAAAGAGAGTATCTCACGCAGGGAAGCTGCTACCATCAAATCTTTGCCCTCGATAGACTCCCCTCTGGAAGCGCTTTCACTGCAAGCTGCAGATTACCTCCTAACAGCAAGCTTTAGGATAGGGTACTGAATTGTAACTTACTTTCGCCTAATAAGGCGATTTTGGCAAAGAGAGTATCTCCCGCAGGGAAGCTGCTACCATCAAATGTTTGCCCTCGTTAGACTCCCCTCTGGAAGCGCTTTCACTGCAAGCTGCAGATTCCCTCCTAACAGCAAGCTTTAGGATAGTGTACTGAATTGTAACTTACTTTCGGATAATAATGCGATTTTGGCAAAGAGAGTATCTCCCGCAGGGAAGCTGCTACCATCAAATGTTTGCCCTCATTAGACTCCCCTCTGGAAGCGCTTTCACTGCAAGCTGCAGATTCCCTCCTAACAGCAAGCTTTAGGATAGGGTACTGAATTGTAACTTACTTTCGCCTAATAAGGCGATTTCGGCAAAGAGAGTATCTCCCGCAGGGAAGCTGCTACCATCAAATGTTTGCCCTCGTTAGACTCCCCTCTGGAAGCGCTTTCACTGCAAGCTGCAGATTCTCTCCTAACAGCAAGCTTTAGGATAGGGTACTTAATTGTAACTTAAATGCGGCTAATAATGCGATTTTTGAAAAGAGAGTATCTCCCGCAGGGAAGCTGCTACCATCAAATGTTTGCCCTCATTAGACTCCCCTCTGCAAGCGCTTTCACTGCAAGCTGCAGATTCCCTCCTAACAGCAAGCTTTAGGATAGGGTACTGAATTGTAACTTAACAGCGGCTAATAAGGCGATTTCGGAAAAGAGAGTATATCCTGCAGGGAAACTGCTACCATCAAATGTTTGACCTCGTTAGACTCCCCTCTGGAAGCGCTTTCACTGCAAGCTGCAGATTCCCTCCTAACAGCAAGCTGTAAGACTCTGTACCGAATTGTAACTTAAGTGCGTCTAATAAGGCGATATTGGCAAAGAGAATATCTCCCGCAGGGAAGCAGTTACCATCAAATGTTTGCCCTCATTAGACTCCCCTCTGGAAGCGCTTTCACTGCAAGCTGCAGATTCCCTCCTAACAGCAAGCTTTAGGATAGGGTACTGAATTGTAACTTACTTTCGCCTAATAATGCGATTTTGGGAAAGAGATTATCTCCCGCAAGGAACCTGCTACCATCAAATGTTTGCCCTCGTTAGACTACCCTCTGGAAGCACTTTCACTGCAAGCTGCAGATTCCCTCCTAACAGCAAGCTTTAGGATAGGGTACTGAATTGTAACTTAACTGCGGCTAAAAAGGCGATTTTGGCAAAGAGAGTATCTCCCGCAGGGAAGCTGCTACCATCAAATGTTTGCCCTCATTAGACTACCCTCTGGAAGCGCTTTCACTGCAAGCTGCAGATTCCCTCCTAACAGCAAGCTTTAGGATAGGGTACTGAATTGTATCTTACTTTCGCCTAATAATGCGATTATGGCAAAAAGAGTATCTCAAGCAGGGAAGCTGCTACCACCAAATGTTTGCCCTCATTAGACTCCCCTCTGGAAGCGCTTTCACTGCAAGCTGCAGATTCCCTCCTAACAGCAAGCTTTAGGATAGGGTACTGAATTGTAACTTACTTTCGCCTAATAATGCGATTTTGGCAAAGAGAGAATCTCCCGCAGGGAAGCTGCTACCATCAAATGTTTGCCCTCGTTAGACTACCCTCTGGAAGCGCTTTCACTGCAAGCTGAAGATTCCCTCCTAACAGCAAGCTTTAGGATAGGGTACTGAATTGTAACTTAACTGCGGCTAATAAGGCGATTTTGGCAATGAGAATATCTCCCGCAGGGAAGGTGTTACCATCAAATGTTTGCCCTCATTAGACTCCCCTCTGGAAGCGCTTTCACTGCAAGCTGCAGATTACCTCCTAACAGCAAGCTTTAGGGTATGGAAATGAATAGTAACTTCCTTTCGCCTAATAATTTCGATTTTGGCAAAGAGAGTATCTCCCGCAGGGAAGCTGCTACCATCAAATGTTTGCCCTCATTAGACTCCCCTCTGGAAGCGCTTTCACTGCAAGCTGCAGATTCCCTCCTAACAGCAAGCTTTAGGATAGGGTACTGAATTGTAACTTACTTTCGCCTAATAATGCGATTTTGGCAAAGAGAGTATCTCCCGCAGGGAAGCTGCTACCATCAAATGTTTGCCCTCGTTAGACTACACTCTGGAAGCGCATTCACTTCAAGCTGCAGATTCCCTCCTAACAGCAAGCTTTAGGATAGTGTACTGAATTGTATCTTACTTTCGACTAATAACGCGATTTTGGCAAAAAGACTATATCCCGCAGGGAAGCTGCTACCATCAAAAGTTTGCCCTCATTAGACTCCCCTCTGGAAGCGCTTTCACTGCAAGCTGTAGATTCCCTCCTAACAGCAAGCTTTAGGATAGGGTACTGAATTGTAACTTACTTTCGCCTAATAATGCGATTTTGGCAAAGAGAGTATCTCCCGCAGGGAAGGTGCTACAATCAAATGTTTGCCCTCATTAGACTCCCCTCTGGAAGCGCTTTCACTGCAAGCTGCAGATTCCCTCCTAACAGCAAGCTTTAGGATAGGGTACTGAATTGTAACTTACTTTCGCCTAATAATGCGATTTTGGCAAAGAGAATATCTCCCGTAGGGAAGCTGCTACCATCAAATATTTGCACTCATTAGACTACCCTCTGGAAGCGCTTTCACTGCAAGCTGCAGATTCCCTCCTAACAGCAAGCTTTAGGATAGGGTACTGAATTGTATCTTAACTGCGGCTAATAAGGCGATTTTGGCAAAGAGAGTATCTCCCGCAGGGAAGCTGTTACCATCAAATGTTTGCCCTCGTTAGACTACCCTCTGGAAGCGCATTCACTTCAAGCTGCAGATTCCCTCCTAACAGCAAGCTTTAGGATAGGGTACTGAATTGTAACTTACTTTCGCCTAATAACGCGATTTTGGCAAAGAGACTATCTCCCGCAGGGAAGCTGCTACCATCAAATGTTTGCCCTCATTAGACTCCCCTCTGGAAGCGCTTTCACTGCAAGCTGAAGATTCCCTCCTAACAGCAAGCTTTAGGATAGGGTACTGAATTGTAACTTAACTGCGCCTAATAAGGCGATATTGGCAAAGAGAATATCTCCCGCAGGGAAGATGCTACCATCAAATATTTGCCCTCATTAGACTCCCCTCTGGAAGCGCTTTCACTGCAAGCTGCAGATTCCCTCCTAACAGCAAGCTTTAGGATAGGGTACTGAATTGTAACTTACTTTCGCCTAATAATGCGATTTTGGCAAAGAGAGTATCTCCCGCAGGGAAGCTGCTACCATCAAATGTTTGCCCTCATTAGACTCCCCTCTGGAAGCGCTTTCACTGCAAGCTGCAGATTCCCTCCTAACAGCAAGCTTTAGGATAGGGTACTGAATTCTATCTTAACTGTGGTTATTAAGGAGATTTTGGCAATGAGAGTATCTCCCGCAGGGAAGCTGCTACCATCAAATGTTTGCCCTCATTAGACTCCCCTCTGGAAGCGCTTTCACTGCAAGCTGCAGATTCCCTCCTAACAGCAAGCTTTAGGATAGGGTACTGAATTGTAACTTAATTTCGACTAATAATGCGATTATGGCAAAGAGACTATCTCCCGCAGGGAAGCTGCTACCATCATATATTTAGGCTCATTAGACTCCCATCTGGAAGCGCTTTCACTGCAAGCTGCAGATTCCCTCCTAAAAGCAAGCTTTAGGATAGGGTACTGAATTGTAACTTACTTTTGCCTAATAATGCGATTTTGGCAAAGAGAATATCTCCCGCAGGGAAGCTGCTACCATCAAATGTTTGCCCTCATTAGACTCCCCTCTGGAAGCGCTTTCACTGCAAGCTGCAGATTCCCTCCTAACAGCAAGCTTTAGGATAGGGTACTGAATTGTAACTTACTTTCGCCTAATAATGCGATTATGGCAAGGAGACTATCTCCCGCAGGGAAGCTGTTACCATCAAATATTTGCCCTCATTAGACTCCCCTCTGGAAGCGCTTTCACTGCAAGCTGAAGATTCCCTCCTAACAGCAAGCTTTAGGATAGGGTACTGAATTGTAACTTAACAGCGGCTAATAAGGCGATTTAGGAAAAGAGAGTATATCCTGCAGGGAAGCTGCTACCATCAAATGTTTGCCTTCGTTAGAATCCCCTCTGGAAGCGCTTTCACTGCAAGCTGCAGATTCCCTCCTAACAGCAAGCTGTAAGACACTGTACTGAATTGTAACTTAAGTGCGTCTAATAAGGCGATTTTGGCAAAGAGAATATCTCCAGCAGGGAAGCTGCTACCATCAAATGTTTGCCCTCATTAGACTCCCCTCTGGAAGCGCTTTCACTGCAAGCTGCAGATTCCCTCCTAACAGCAAGCTTTAGGATAGGGTACTGAATTGTAACTTACTTTCGCCTATTAATGCGATTTTGGCAAAGAGAGTATCTCCCGCAGGGAAGCTGCTACCATCAAATGTTTGCCCTCATTAGACTCCCCTCTGGAAGCGCTTTCACTGCAAGCTGCAGATTCCCTCCTAACAGCAAGCTTTAGGATAGGGTACTGAATTGTAACTTACTTTCGCCTAATAATGCGATTATGGCAAAGAGAGTATCTCCCGCAGGGAAGCTGCTACCATCAAATGTTTGCCCTCATTAGACTCCCCTCTGGAAGCGCTTTCACTGCAAGCTGCAGATTCCCTCCTAACAGCAAGCTTTAGGATAGGGTACTGAATTGTAACTTACTTTCGCCTAATAATGCGCTTTTGGCAAAGAGAGTATCTCCCGCAGGGAAGCTGCTACCATCAAATGTTTGCCCTCGTTAGACTACCCTCTGGAAGCGCTTTCACTGCAAGCTGCAGATTCCCTCCTAACAGCAAGCTTTAGGATAGGGTACTGAATTGTAACTTAACTGCGGCTAATAAGGCGATTTTGGCAAAGAGACTATCTCCCGCAGGGAA
Source organism: Phaenicophaeus curvirostris (assembly GCF_032191515.1). Classification (NCBI taxonomy): domain Eukaryota; kingdom Metazoa; phylum Chordata; class Aves; order Cuculiformes; family Cuculidae; genus Phaenicophaeus; species Phaenicophaeus curvirostris. The sequence goes on from NW_027206827.1 coordinate 66,947, forward strand.
GCTGCTACCATCAAATGTTTGCCCTCATTAGACTCCCCTCTGGAAGCGCTTTCACTGCAAGCTGCAGATTCCCTCCTAACAGCAAGCTTTAGGGTAGGGTACTGAATTGTAACTTACTTTCGCCTAATAATGCGATTATGGCAAAGAGACTATCTCCCGCAGGGAAGCTGCTACCATCAAATGTTTGCCCTCATTAGACTCCCCTCTGGAAGCGCTTTCACTGCAAGCTGCAGATTCCCTCCTAACAGCAAGCTTTAGGATAGGGTACTGAATTGTAACTTACTTTCGCCTAATAATGCGATTTTGGCAAAGAGAGTATCTCCCGCAGGGAAGGTGCTACCATCAAATGTTTGCCCTCATTAGACTCCCCTCTGGAAGCGCTTTCACTGCAAGCTGAAGATTCCCTCCTAACAGCAAGCTTTAGGATAGGGTACTGAATTGTAACTTACTTTCGCCTAATAATGCGATTTTGGCAAAGAGAGTATCTCCCGCAGGGAAGCTGCTACCATCAAATGTTTGCCCTCATTAGACTACCTTCTGGAAGCGCTTTCACTGCAAGCTGAAGATTCCCTCCTAACAGCAAGCTTTAGGATAGGGTACTGAATTGTAACTTACTTTCGCCTAATAATGCGATTTTGGCAAAGAGAGTATCTCCCGCAGGGAACCTGCTACCATCAAATGTTTGCCCTCGTTAGACTCCCCTCTGGAAGCGCTTTCACTGCAAGCTGCAGATTCTCTCCTAACAGCAAGCTTTAGGATAGGGTACTTAATTGTAACTTAAATGCAGCTAATAATGCGATTTTGGCAAAGAGAGTATCTCCCGCAGGGAAGCTGCTACCATCAAATGTTTGCCCTCATTAGACTCCCCTCTGGAAGCGCTTTCACTGCAAGCTGCAGATTCCCTCCTAACAGCAAGCTTTAGGATAGGGTACTGAATTGTAACTTACTTTCGCCTAATAATGCGATTTTGGCAAAGAGAGTATCTCCCGCAGGGAAGCTGCTACCATCAAATGTTTGCCCTCGTTAGACTACCCTCTGGAAGCACTTTCACTGCAAGCTGCAGATTCCCTCCTAACAGCAAGCTTTAGGATAGGGTACTGAATTGTAACTTAACTGCGGCTAATAAGGCGATTTCGGAAAAGAGAGTATATCCTGCAGGGAAGCTGCTACCATCAAATGTTTGCCTTCGTTAGAATCCCCTCTGGAAGCGCTTTCACTGCAATCTGCAGATTCCCTCCTAACAGCAAGCTGTAAGACACTGTACTGAATTGTAACTTAAGTGCGTCTAATAAGGCGATTTTGGCAAAGAGAATATCTCCCGCAGGGAAGCTGCTACCATCAAATGTTTGCCCTCATTAGACTCCCCTCTGGAAGCGCTTTCACTGCAAGCTGCAGATTCCCTCCTAACAGCAAGCTTTAGGATAGGGTACTGAATTGTAACTTACTTTCGCCTAATAATGCGATTATGGCAAAGAGAGTATCTCCCGCAGGGAAGCTGCTACCATCAAATGTTTGCCCTCATTAGACTCCCCTCTGGAAGCGCTTTCACTGCAAGCTGCAGATTCCCTCCTAACAGCAAGCTTTAGGATAGGGTACTGAATTGTAACTTACTTTCGCCTAAAAATGCGCTTTTGGCAAAGAGAGTATCTCCCGTAGGGAAGCTGCTACCATCAAATGTTTGCCCTCGTTAGACTCCCCTCTGGAAGCGCTTTCACTGCAAGCTGAAGATTCCCTCCTAACAGCAAGCTTTAGGATAGGGTACTGAATTGTAACTTAACTGCGGCTAATAAGGCGATTATGGCAATGAGAATATCTCCCGCAGGGAAGCTGCTACCATCAAATGTTTGCCCTCATTAGACTCCCCTCTGGAAGCGCTTTCACTGCAAGCTGCAGATTCCCTCCTAACAGCAAGCTTTAGGGTAGGGTACTGAATTGTAACTTACTTTCGCCTAATAATGCGATTTTGGCAAAGAGAATATCTCCCGCAGGGAAGCTGCTACCATCAAATGTTTGCCCTCATTAGACTCCCCTCTGTAAGCGCTTTCACTGCAAGCTGCAGATTCCCTCCTAACAGCAAGCTTTAGGATAGGGTACTGAATTGTAACTTACTTTCGCCTAATAATGCGATTTTGGCAAAGAGAGTATCTCCCGCAGGGAAGCTGCTACCATCAAATGTTTGCCCTCATTAGACTCCCCTCTGCAAGCGCTTTCACTGCAAGCTGAAGATTCCCTCCTAACAGCAAGCTTTAGGATAGGGTACTGAATTGTAACTTACTTTCGCCTAATAATGCGATTTTGGCAAAGAGAGAATCTCCCGCAGGGAAGCTGCTACCATCAAATCTTTGCCCTCGTTAGACTCCCCTCTGGAAGCGCTTTCACTGTAAGCTGCAGATTCTCTCCTAACAGCAAGCTTTAGGATAGGGTACTTAATTGTAACTTAAATGCAGCTAATAATGCGATTTTGGCAAAGAGAGTATCTCCCGCAGGGAAGCTGCTACCATCAAATGTTTGCCCTCATTAGACTCCCCTCTGGAAGCGCTTTCACTGCAAGCTGCAGATTCCCTCCTAACAGCAAGCTTTAGGATAGGGTACTGAATTGTAACTTACTTTCGCCTAATAATGCGATTTTGGCAAAGAGAGTATCTCCCGCAGGGAAGCTGCTACCATCAAATGTTTGCCCTCGTTAGACTACCCTCTGGAAGCACTTTCACTGCAAGCTGCAGATTCCCTCCTAACAGCAAGCTTTAGGATAGTGTACTGAATTGTAACTTACTTTCGCCTAATAATGCGCTTTTGGCAAAGAGAGTATCTCCCGCAGGGAAGCTGCTACCATCAAATGTTTGCCCTCATTAGACTACCCTCTGGAAGCGCTTTCACTGCAAGCTGCAGATTCCCTCCTAACAGCAAGCTTTAGGATAGGGTACTGAATTGTATCTTACTTTCACCTAATAATGCGATTTTGGCAAAGAGAGTATCTCCCGCAGGGAAGCTGCTACCATCAAATGTTTGCCCTCATTAGACTCCCCTCTGGAAGCGCTTTCACTGCAAGCTGCAGATTCCCTCCTAACAGCAAGCTTTAGGATAGGGTACTGAATTGTAACTTACTTTCGCCTAATAATGAGATTTTGGCAAAGAGAGTATCTCCCGCAGGGAAGCTGCTACCATCAAATGTTTGCCCTCATTAGACTCCCCTCTGGAAGCGCTTTCACTGCAAGCTGCAGATTCCCTCCTAACAGCAAGCTTTAGGATAGGGTACTGAATTGTAACTTAACTGCGGCTAATAAGGCGATTTTGGAAAAGAGAGTATCTCCCGCAGGGAAGCTGCTACCATCAAATCTTTGCCCTCGATAGACTCCCCTCTGGAAGCGCTTTCACTGCAAGCTGCAGATTACCTCCTAACAGCAAGCTTTAGGATAGGGTACTGAATTGTAACTTACTTTCGCCTAATAATGCGATTTTGGCAAAGAGAGTATCTCCCGCAGGGAAGCTGCTACCATCAAATCTTTGCCCTCATTAGACTCCCCTCTGGAAGCGCTTTCACTGCAAGCTGCAGATTCCCTCCTAACAGCAAGCTTTAGGATAGTGTACTGAATTGTAACTTACTTTCGCCTAATAATGCGATTTTGGCAAAGAGAGTATCTCCCGCAGGGAAGCTGCTACCATCAAATGTTTGCCCTCCTTAGACTCCCCTCTGGAAGTGCTTTCACTGCAAGCTGCAGATTCCCTCCTAACAGCAAGCTTTAGGATAGGGTCCTGAATTGTAACTTACTTTCGCCTAATAAGGCGATTTCGGCAAAGAGAGTATCTCCCGCAGGGAAGCTGCTACCATCAAATGTTTGCCCTCATTAGACTCCCCTCTGCAAGCGCTTTCACTGCAAGCTGCAGATTCCCTCCTAACAGCAACCTGTAAGACACTGTACCGAATTGTAACTTAAGTGCGTCTAATAAGGCTATATTGGCAAAGAGAATATCTCCCGCAGGGAAGCTGTTACCATCAAATGTTTGCCCTCATTAGACTCCCCTCTGGAAGCGCTTTCACTGCAAGCTGCAGATTCCCTCCTAACAGCAAGCTTTAGGATAGGGTACTGAATTGTAACTTACTTTCACCTAATAATGCGATTTTGGGAAAGAGAGTATCTCCCGCAAGGAACCTGCTACCATCAAATGTTTGCCCTCGTTAGACTACCCTCTGGAAGCACTTTCACTGCAAGCTGCAGATTCCCTCCTAACAGCAAGCTTTAGGATAGGGTACTGAATTGTAACTTACTTTCGCCTAATAATGCGCTTTTGGCAAAGAGAGTATCTCCCGCAGGGAAGCTGCTACCATCAAATGTTTGCCCTCGTTAGACTACCCTCTGGAAGCGCTTTCACTGCAAGCTGCAGATTCCCTCCTAACAGCAAGCTTTAGGATAGGGTACTGAATTGTAACTTACTTTCGCCTAATAATGCGATTTTGGCAAAGAGAGAATCTCCCGCAGGGAAGCTGCTACCATCAAATGTTTGCCCTCGTTAGACTACCCTCTGGAAGCGCTTTCACTGCAAGCTGAAGATTCCCTCCTAACAGCAAGCTTTAGGATAGGGTACTGAATTGTAACTTAACTGCGGCTAATAAGGCGATTTTGGCAATGAGAATATCTCCCGCAGGGAAGGTGTTACCATCAAATGTTTGCCCTCATTAGACTCCCCTCTGGAAGCGCTTTCACTGCAAGCTGCAGATTCCCTCCTAACAGCAAGCTTTAGGATAGGGTACTGAATTGTATCTTACTTTCGCCTAATAATGCGATTATGGCAAAGAGAGTATCTCCCGCAGGGAAGCTGCTACCATCAAATGTTTGCCCTCATTAGACTCCCCTCTGGAAGCGCTTTCACTGCAAGCTGCAGATTCCCTCCTAACAGCAAGCTTTAGGATAGGGTACTGAATTGTAACTTACTTTCGCCTAATAATGCGATTTTGGGAAAGAGAGTATCTCCCGCAGGGAAGCTGCTACCATCAAATGTTTGCACTCATTAGACTCCCCTCTGGAAGCGCTTTCACTGCAAGCTGCAGATTCCCTCCTAACAGCAAGCTTTAGGATAGGGTACTGAATTGTATCTTAACTGCGGCTAATAAGGCGATTTTGGCAAAGAGAGTATCTCCCGCAGGGAAGCTGCTACCATCAAATGTTTGCCCTCGTTAGACTACCCTCTGGAAGCGCATTCACTTCAAGCTGCAGATTCCCTCCTAACAGCAAGCTTTAGGATAGGGTACTGAATTGTAACTTACTTTCGCCTAATAACGCGATTTTGGCAAAGAGACTATCTCCCGCAGGGAAGCTGCTACCATCAAATGTTTGCCCTCATTAGACTCCCCTCTGGAAGCGCTTTCACTGCAAGCTGCAGATTCCCTCCTAACAGCAAGCTTTTGGATAGGGTACTGAATTGTAACTTAACTGCGCCTAATAAGGCGATTTTGGCAAAGAGAATATCTCCCGCAGGGAAGCTGCTACCATCAAATGTTTGCCCTCATTAGACTCCCCTCTGGAAGCGCTTTCACTGCAAGCTGCAGATTCCCTCCTAACAGCAAGCTTTAGGATAGGGTACTGAATTGTAACTTACTTTCGCCTAATAATGCGATTTTTGAAAAGAGACTATCTCCCGCAGGGAAGCTGCTACCATCAACTGTTTGCCCTCATTAGACTCCCCTCTGGATGCGCTTTCACTGCAAGCTGCAGATTCCCTCCTAACAGCAAGCTTTAGGATAGGGTACTGAATTGTAACTTAACTGCGGCTAATAAGGCGATTTTGGCAAAGAGAATATCTCCCGCAGGGAAGATGCTACCATCAAATATTTGCCCTCATTAGACTCCCCTCTGGAAGCGCTTTCACTGCAAGCTGCAGATTCCCTCCTAACAGCAAGCTTAAGGATAGGGTACTGAATTGTAACTTACTTTCGCCTAATAATGCGATTTTGGCAAAGAGAGTATCTCCCGCAGGGAAGCTGCTACCATCAAATGTTTGCCCTCATTAGACTCCCCTCTGGAAGCGCTTTCACTGCAAGCTGCAGATTCCCTCCTAACAGCAAGCTTTAGGATAGGGTACTGAATTGTATCTTAACTGCGGCTAATAAGGCGATTTTGGCAAAGAGAGTATCTCCCGCAGGGAAGCTGCTACCATCAAATGTTTGCCCTCGTTAGACTACCCTCTGGAAGCGCATTCACTTCAAGCTGCAGATTCCCTCCTAACAGCAAGCTTTAGGATAGGGTACTGAATTGTAACTTACTTTCGCCTAATAACGCGATTTTGGCAAAGAGACTATCTCCCGCAGGGAAGCTGCTACCATCAAATGTTTGCCCTCATTAGACTCCCCTCTGGAAGCGCTTTCACTGCAAGCTGAAGATTCCCTCCTAACAGCAAGCTTTTGGATAGGGTACTGAATTGTAACTTAACTGCGGCTAATAAGGCGATTTTGGCAAAGAGAATATCTCCCGCAGGGAAGCTGCTACCATCAAATGTTTGCCCTCATTAGACTCCCCTCTGGAAGCGCTTTCACTGCAAGCTGCAGATTCCCTCCTAACAGCAAGCTTTAGGATAGGGTACTGAATTGTAACTTACTTTCGCCTAATAATGCGATTTTGGCAAAGAGAGTATCTCCCGCAGGGAAGCTGCTACCATCAACTGTTTGCCCTCATTAGACTCCCCTCTGGATGCGCTTTCACTGCAAGCTGCAGATTCCCTCCTAACAGCAAGCTTTAGGATAGGGTACTGAATTGTAACTTACTTTCGCCTAATAATGCGATTTTGGCAAAGAGACTATCTCCCGCAGGGAAGCTGCTACCATCAAATGTTTGCCCTCATTAGACTCCCCTCTGTAAGCGCTTTCACTGCAAGCTGCAGATTCCCTCCTAACAGCAAACTTTAGGATAGTGTACTGAATTGTATCTTAACTGCGGCTAATAAGGCGATTTTGGCAAAGAGAGTATGGGAGAATATGGGACAATGGCAAAGAGGGGCGGACAAGGGCAAAGAGGGTCGGACAAAGGCAAAGAGGGGCGGACAATTGTGGAGAATACGGGACAAGGGCAAAGAGGGGCAGACATTGGCAAAGAGGGGCGGACAAGGGCAAAGAGTGGCGGACAAGCGCAAAGAGGAGAGGACAAGTGCGGAGAATACGGGGCAAGTGGAAAGATGGTTGGACAAGGGCGGAGAATACGCGGCAAGGGCAAAGAGGGGTAGACAAGTTCAAAGAGTGTTGGACAAGGGCAAAGAAGAGCGTACAAGTGTGGAAAATACGGGACAAGGGCAAAGAGGGGCGGACCACGGAAAAGAGGGGCGGAGAAGGGCAATGTGGGGCGGAGAAGTACGGAGAACACAGGACAAGTGCAAAGAGGGGTGGACAAGGGCAAAGAGGGGCGGACAAGTGTTAAGAGGGGCGTACAAGTGCGGAGAATACGGGACAAGTGCAAAGAGGGGCGGACAAGGGCGGAGAACACCGGAAAAGGACAAAGAGGGGCGGACAAGAGCAAAGAAGGGCGGACAAAGGCAAAGAGGGGCGCAAAAGGACAAAGAGAGGCGGACAAGGGCAAAGAGGGGCGGACAAGGGCAAAGATGGGCGGACAAGGGCAAAGAGGGGTTGACAATTGCGGAGAGTATGCGGTAAGTGCAAAGAGGGTCGGACAAGTGTAAAGGGGGGCGGAGAATGGCAAAGATGTGCGCACAAGGGCAAAGAGGGGCGCACAAGGGCGGAGTATACTGGACAACTGCAAAGAGGGGCGGACAAGGGCGGAGAATACGGGACAAGGGCAAAGATGGGCGGACAAGGGCGGAGAATACAGGACAAGGGCAAAGAGGGGCGGAAAAAGGCGGAGAATACGGGACAAGAGCAAAGAGGGGCGAAGAAGGGCGGAGAACACGGGACAAGGGCAAAGACGGGAGGACAAGTGCAGAGAATATGGGACAAGGGCAAAGAGGGGCTGACAAGGGCGGAGAATAGGGGACAAGGGCAAAGAGGGGTGGACAAGTGCAAAGAGGGGCGGACAAGTGCAGAGAATACAGGACAAGGGCAAAGAGGGGCGGACAAGGGCAAAGTAAGGCGGACAAGTGCAAAGAGTGGTGGAGAAGTGCAGAGAATAGGGGACAAGAGCAAAGAGGGGCGGACAAGGGCAAAGAGGGGCGGACAAGGGCAAAGAGGGGCGGACAAGGGCAAAGAGGGGCGGACAAGTGCCAAGAGGTTCGGACAAGGGCAAAGTGGGGAGGAGAAATGCGGAGAATACAGGACAAGGCCAAAGAGGGACGGACAAGATCAAAGAAGGGCGGACAAATGCAAAGATGGGCAGAGAAGTGCAAAGAGGGGCAAACAATTGCGGAGAATAAGGGACAAGGGCAAAGAGGGGCTCACAAGGGAAAAGACGGTCGGACAAGTGAGGAGAATGCGGGAAAAGGGCAAAGAGGGGCGCACAAGTGCAAAGTTGGGCGCACAGGGGCAAAGACGGGCGCACAAGGGCAAAGAGGGGCAGACAAGGGCAAGGAGCGTCGAACAAGGGGAAAGAGGGTCGGACAAGGGGAAAGAGGGGCAGACAAGGGCAAAGAGGAGCGGACAAGGGCAAAGAGGGTAGGAGAAGTTCGGAGAATATGGGACAAGAGCAAAGAGGGCTGGACAAATGCAAAGAGGGGCAGACAAGGGCAAAGACGGGAGGACAAGTGCAAAGACGGACGGACAAGGGCAAAGCAGGTCGGACAAGGGCAAAGAGGGGCGGAAAAGTGTGGAGATTAGCAGACAAGGGAAAAGAGGGGCGGACAAGGGCAAAAAGGAGCGGACAACGGGAAAGACGGGCGAACAAGGGCAAAGGGGGCGGACAAGGTCATAGAGGGGCGGACAAGGGCAAAGAGGGGTGGATAAGGGCAAAGAGGGGCGAAAAAGGGCAAAGGGGGCGTACAAGGGCAAAGAGGGGCGGACAAGGTCATAGAGGGGCGGACAAGGGCAAAGAGGGGCGGACAAGGGCAATGGGGGCGGACAAGGGCAATGGGGGTGGACAAGGTTAAAGAGGGGCGGAGAAGTGCAAAGAGGGGTGGACAAGGGCAAAGAGGGGCGGACAAGGGCAAAGAGGGGCGGACAAGGGCAAAGAGGGGCGGACACGGGCAAAGAGAGTCGCACAAGGGCAAAGAGGGGAGGAGAAGTGCGGAGAATACGGGACAAGGGCAAAGAGATTCGGACAAAGGCAAAGAGGGGCGGAGAAGTTCGAGAATATGGGACAAGAGCAAAGAGGGGTAGACAAGGGCAAAGAGGGGCTGACAACGGCGGAGAATACGGGGCAAGGGGAAAGAGGGGCTGACAAGGTCGGAGAATACGTGACAAGTGCAAAGAGCTGCGGAGAAGGGTGGAGAACACGGGAAAAGGGCAAAGAGGGGTGGACAACTGCATAGAGGGGCAGCCAAGTGCAAAGAGGAGCTGACAAGGGCAAAGAGGGGCGGAGAAGAGCAAAGAGGGGCGGAGAATACGGGACAAGGGCAAAGAGGTGCGGACAAGGGCAAAGAGGGTCAGACAAAAGAAAAGAGGGGCGGAAAAGGGCAAAGAGGGGTGGACAAGGGGAAAGAGGGGTGGACAATGGCAAAGAGGGGCGGACAAGGCCAAAGAGGGGCAGACAAGGGCAAAGAGGGGCAGACAAGGGCAAAGAGGGGCGGACAAGGGCAAAGGGTGGCAGATAAGGGCAAAGAGGGGCGGACAAGTGCAAAGAGGGGCCGACAAGTGCAAAGAGGGGCGGACAAGTGCGGAGAATATGTGACAATTGGAAAGAGGGCCGGACAAGTACAAAGAGGGGCGGACAAGGGCGGAGAATACGGGACAAGGGCAAAGAGGTGCGGACAAGGGCAAAGAGGGTCAGACAAAAGAAAAGAGGGGCGGAAAAGGGCAAAGAGGGGTGGACAAGGGGAAAGAGGGGTGGACAATGGCAAAGAGGGGCGGACAAGGCCAAAGAGGGGCAGACAAGGGCAAAGAGGGGCGGACAAGGGCAAAGGGTGGCAGATAAGGGCAAAGAGGGGCGGACAAGTGCAAAGAGGGGCCGACAAGTGCAAAGAGGGGCGGACAAGTGCGGAGAATATGTGACAATTGGAAAGAGGGCCGGACAAGTACAAAGAGGGGCGGACAAGGGCGGAGAATACGGGACAAGGGCAAAGAGGTGCGGAGAATGGTGGAGAATATGGGACAAGGGCAAAGAGGGTCGGACAAGTGCATAGAGGGGCAGACAAGGGCAAAGAGTGGCGGACAAGGGCAAAGAGGGGCAGACAAATGCAAAGAGGGGCGGACAAGGGCAAAGAGGGGCGGACAAGGGCAAAGAGAGGCGGACAAGGGCAAAGAGGGGCGAAAAAGGGCAAAGAGGGGCGAAGAAGGGCAAAGGGGGCGTACAAGGGTAAAGAGGGGCGGACAAGGTCATAGAGAGGCGGACAAGGGCAAAGAGGGTCGGACAAGGGCAATGGGGGCAGACAAGGTTAAAGAGGGGCGGAGAAGTGCATAGAGGGGTGGACAAGGGCAAAGAGGGGCGGGCAAGTGCAAAGAGGGGCGGACAAGGGCAAAGAGGGGCGGACAAGGGCAAAGAGGGGCAGACAAAATCAAAGAAGAGCGGACAAGTGCGGAAAATAAGGGACAAGGGCAAAGAGGGGCGGACAAGGGCAAAGAGAGGTTGACAAGGACAAAGAGGGGCGGACAAGGGCAAAGACGGGAAGAGAAGTGCGGAGAACACGGGACAAGGGCAAAGAGATTCGGACAAAGGCAAATAGGGGTGGAGACTTGCGGAGAATACGGGACAAGAGCAAAGAGGTGTAGACAAGGGCAAAGAGGGGCTGACAAGGTCGGAGAATACGGGACAAGTGCAAAGAGCTGCTGAGAAGGGTGGAGAACACGGGAAAAGGGCAAAGAGGGGTGGACAAGTGCATAGAGGGGCAGCCAAGTGCTAAGAGGAGCTGACAAGGGCAAAGAGGGGCGGAGAAGAGCAAAGAGGGGCGGAGAACACGGGACAAGGGAAAAGAGGGTCGGACAAGGGCAAAGAGGGGCGGACAAGGGGAAAGAGAGTTGGACAAGGTCAAAGAGGGGTGGACAAGAGCAAAGAAGAGGCGGAGAATTGCGGAGAATACGGGAGAAGGGCAAAGAGGGGTGGACAAGGGCAAAGAGTGGCGGACAAGATCAAAGAGGTGCGGAGAAGGGCAAAAAGGGGTGGACAAGGGAAAAGAGGGGCGGACAAGGGCAAAGAGGGGCGGACAAGGGCAAAGAGGGGCGGACAAGGGCAAAGAGGGGCGCACAACGGCAAAGATGGGCGAACAAGTGCAAAGAGGGGAGAACAACGGCAAAGAGGGGCGGACAAAGGCAAGTAGGAGTGGAGAAGTGCGGAGAATACGAAACAAGGGCAAAGAGGTTCGGACAAGGGCAAAGAGAGGAGAACAAATGCAAAGGGGGGCGGAGAAGGTCAAAGAGGGGCGGACAAGGGCAAAGAGTGGCGGACAAGGGCAAAGAGGTGCGGACAAGAGCAAAGAGGATCAGACAATGGCAAACAGGGTCAGAGAAGTGCAAAGAGTGGCGGACAGGGGCAAAGAGGGGCGGAGACGTGCAAAGAGGGGCGGACAAGGGCAAAGAGGGGCGGACAAGGGCAAAGAGGGGCGGACAAGGGCAAAGAGGGGCGGACAAGGGAAAAGAGGGGCAGAGAAGTGCAAATAGAAGCGGATAAGGCGGAGAATACGGGACAAATGCAAAGAGGGGCAGACAAGGGGAAAGAGGGGCTGACAAGAGCGCAGAATATGGGGCAAGGTCAAAGAGGGGCTGACAAGGGCGGAGAATACGGGACAAGTGCAAAGAGCTGTGGAGAAGGATGGACAACACGGGAAAAGGTCAAAGAGTGGTGGACAAGTGCATAAAGGGGCAGCCAAGGGCAAAGAGGAGCTGACAAGGGCAAAGAGGGGCGGACAAGAGCAAAGAGGGGCGGAGAATACGGGACAAGGGCAAAGAGGGACGTACAAGGGCAAAGACGGGAGGAAAAGTGTGGAGAATCCGGGACAAGTGCAAAGAGGTGCGGACAAGGGCAAAGAGGGGCGGAGAATTGCGGAGAATACGGGAAAAGGGCAAAGAAGTACGGACAAGGGCAAAGAGGGTCAGACAAGGGCAAAGAGGGGCGGACAAAGGCAAAGAAGGGCAGACATGGGCGAAGAGGTGCGCACAAGGGCAAATAGGGGAGCACAAGTGCAAAGAGGGGCGGACAAGGGCAAAAAGGGGCGGACAAGTGCAAACAGGGGCGCACTAGGGCAAAGAGGGGCGCACAATGTCGGAGAATATGGAACAAGGGCAAAGAGGGTCGGACAAGATCGGAGAATACGGGACAACAGCAAAGAGGGGCGGACAAGGGCGGCGAATACGGCACAAAGGCAAAGAGGGGCAGACCAGGGCAGAGAATACGCGACAAGGACAAAGAGGGGCGGACAAGTGTGGAGAATAAGGGACAAGAGCAAAGACGATCGGACAAGTGCGGAGAATACGGGACAAGGGCAAAGAGGGGCGGAAAAGGGCGGAGAATACGGGACAAGGGCAAAGAGGGGCGGACAAGGGCAAAGAGAGGTGGACAAGGGCAAAGAGGGTCGGACAAGTGCAAAGAGGTGCGGACAAAGGCAAAGAGGGGCGGACGATTGCAAGGAGGGGCAGACAAGTGCAAATAGAAGCGGATAAGGCGGAGAATACGGGACAAATGCAAAGAGGGGCAGACAAGGGGAAAGAGGGGCGTACACGGGCAAAGAGGGGCAGACAAGGGCAAAGAGGGGCGCAAATATCAATGAGGTGTGGACAAGGGCAAAGAGAGGCGGACAAGGGTAAAGAGGGGCGGAGAAGTGCGGAGAATACGGGACAAGGGCAAAGAGGGACGGACAAGGGCAATGAGGGGCGGACAATTGCAAAGACGATCGGACAAGGGCAAAGAGGGGCGGACAATTGCGGAGAATACGGGGAAGTGCAAAGAGGGGTGTACAAGGGCAAAGAATACGGGGCAAGGGCAAAGAGGGGCGGACAAGTGCAAAGAGGGGCAGACAAGGGCAAACAGGTCGGACAAGCGCAAAGAGGGTCGGAGAAGGGCAAAGAGGGGCGGAAAAGTGCGGAAAATATGGGACAAGGGCAAAGAAGGCGGACAGGTTCAAAGAGGGGCGGCCAAGAGCAAAGAGAGGCGGACAAGTGTAAAGAGGAGCGGACAAGGGCAAAAAGGGGCGGAGAAGTGCGGAGAATACGGGACAAGGGAAAGAGGGGCGGACAAAGGCAAAGAGGGGCGGACAAACGCAAAGAGGGTCGGACAAGTGCGGAGAATAAGGGACAAGGGCAAAGAGGGGCGGACAAGGGCAAAGAGTGTCGGACTATGGGAAACAGGGGCAGAAAAGGGCAAAGAGGTGCGGACAAGGGCAAAGAGGGGCGGACAATTGCGGAGAATTAGGGACAAGGGCAAAGAGGGGCGGACAAATGCAAAGAGATGCGGACAAGTGCAAAGAGAGGCGGACAAGGGGAAAGATGGGGCGGACAAGGGCAAAGAGGGGCGGAGAAGTGCGGAGAATACGGGACAAGGGCAAAGAGGTGTGGACAATGGCAAAGAGGGGCGGAGAAATGCAGAGAATACGGGACAAGGGCAAAGAAGTACGGACAAGGGCAAAGAGGGCCGGACAAGGGCAAAGAGGGGCGGACAAGGGCAAAGAGGGGCGGACAAGGGCAAAGGGGGCTTTTAAGGACAAAGAGGGGCCGACAAGGGCAAAGAGGGGCGGACAAGGGCAAAGAGGGGTGGACAAGGACAAAGATGGGCGGAAAAGGGAAAAGAGGGGCGGACAAGGGCAAAGAGGGGCGGACAAGGGCAAAGATGGGCGGACAAGGGCAAAGAGGGGCGGACAAGAGCTAAGAGGGGCAGAGAAGTGCGGAGAATACTGGACAAGTGCAAAGAGGTGCGGACAAGGGCAAAGGGGGTCGGACAAGGGCAAAGAGGGGCAGACATGGGCGAAGAGGTGCGCAGAAGTGCAAATAGGGGAGCACAAGGGCAAAGAGGGTCGGACAAGATCGGAGAACACGGGACAAGAGCAAAGAGGAGCGAACAAGTACGGAGAATACGGGACAAGTGCAAAGAGGGGCGGAAAAGGGCGGAGAATACGGGACAAGGTCAAAGAGGGAGGACAAGGGCAAAGAGGGGCGGACAAGTGCAAAGAGGGTCGGACAAGTGCAAAGAGGGTCGGACAAGTGCAAAGAGGTGCAGACAAAGGCAAAGAGGGGCGGACAAGGGCAAAGAGGGGCGGACAAGTGCAAAGAGGGGTTGACAAATGCGGAGAATACGGAAGGAGGGCAAAGAGGGGCGGACAAGGGCAAAGAGGGGCGGACAAGTGCAATGAGGGGCGGAGAAGGGCAAAGAGGGGCGGACAATCGCGGAGAATACGGGACAAGGGCAAAGAGGGGCGGAGAAGGGCAAAGAGGGGCAGACAATGGAAAAGAATGGCGGACAAGTGCGGAGAATACGAGACAAGGGCAAAGAGGGGCGGACAAGTGCAAAGAGTGTCGGACTAGGGGAAAGAGGGGCGGAAAAGGGCAGAGGTGTGGACAAGGGCAAAGAGGGGCGGACAAATGCAAAGAGGGACGGACAAATGCAAAGAAAGGCGAGCAAGTGCAAAGTGGGGCGGACCAGTGCGGAGAATATGGGACAAAGGCAAAGAGGGGCACACAAGGGCAAAGAGGAGCGGACAGGTGCGGAGAATTAGGGACAAGGGCAAAGAGGTGCGGACAAATTCAAAGAGATGCGGACAAGTGCAAAGAGAGGCGGACAAGGGGAAAGATGGGGTGCACAAGGGCAAAGAGTGGCGGACAAGTGCGGAGAATAGGGGAAAAGGCCAAAGAGGGGCGGGCAACGGCAAAGAGGGGCGGACAAATGCAAAGAGGGGCGAACAAGTGCAAAGTTGGGCGGACAAGGGCAAGGAAGGGCGGACAAGTGCGGAGAATATGGCACAAAGGCAAAGAGGGGCGGACAAGGGCAAAGAGGAGCGGACAAAGGCAAAGATGGGCGGACAACTGCGGAGAATACGGGACAAGGGCAAAGAGGAGTGGACAAGGGCAAAGAAGTACGGACAAGGGCAAAGAAGTACGGACAAGGGCAAAGAGGGGCCGATAAGGGCGGAGAATACCTTATAAGGGAATAGAGGGGCGGACAAAGGCAAAGAGGGTTGGACAAGGGCAAAGAGGGGCAGACAACGGCAAAGACGGGCGGACAAGGGAAAAGAGGGGCAAACAAGAGCAAAGAGGGGCGGACAAGGTCAAAGAGGGGCCGACAAGGGCAAAGAGGGGTCGACAAGTGCGGAGAATACAGGACAAGGGCAAATAGGGCCGGACAAGTGCGGAGAATATGGGACAAGTGCAAAGAGGGGCGGACAAGAGCAAAGAGGGGCGGACAAGGGCAAAGAGGTGTGGACAAGGGTAAAGAGAGGCGGACAAGGGCAAAGAGGTGCGGAGAAGTGCGGAGAATACGGGACAAGGGCAAAGAGGGGCGGACAAGGGCAAAGATGGGCGGACAAATGCAAAGACGGGCGGACAAGGGAAAGAGGGTCGGAGATGCGCGGAGAATAAGGGACAAGGGCAAAGAAGGGCGGACAAGGGCAAAGAGTGTCGGACTAGGGGAAAGAGGGGCAGAAAAGGCAAAGACGTGCGGACAAGGGCAAAGAGGAGCGGACAGGTGCGGAGAATTAGGGACAAGGGCAAAGAAGGGCGGACAAATGCAAAGAGATGGGGACAAGTGCAAAGAGAGGCGGACAAGGGGAATGATGGGGTAGACAAGGGCAAAGAGGGGCGGATAAGTGCGGAGACTAGGGGACAAGGCCAAAGAAGGGCGGACAAGGGCAAAGAGGGGCGGACAAAGGCAAAGATGGGCGCACAAGGGCAAAGAAGAGCGCACAAGGGCAAAGAAGGGCGCACAAGAGCAAAGAAGGGCGCACAAGTGCGGAGAATATGGGACAAGGGCAAAGGGGGGCGGACAATGGCAAAGAGGGTAGGAGAAATGCAGAGAATACGGGACAAGGGCAAAAAGGGGCGGACAAAGGCAAAGAGGGGCGAACAAGTGCAAAGTGGGGCAGACAAGGGCTAAGAAGGGCGGACAAGTGCGGAAAATATGGCACAAAGGCAAAGAGCGGCGGAGAAGGGCAAAGGGGGCGGACAAGTGTGGAGAATACAGGACAAGGGCAAAGATGGGCGGACAAGGGCAAAGAGGAGCGGACAAGGGCAAAGAGTGGCGGACAAAGGCAAAGAGGGGCAGAAAAGAGCAAGGAGGGGCGGACAAGGGCAAAGAGGTGCGGACAATTGCGGAGAATACGAGACAAGGGAAAAGAAGGGCCCACAAGGGCAAAGAGGGTTGCACAACTGCAAAGAGAGATGGAGAAGTTCGGAGAATACGGGACAAGAGCAAAGAGGGGCGGAGAAGTGCTGAGAATACGGGACAAGGGCAAAGAGGGGCTGAAAAGGGCAAAGAGGGACGGACAAGGGCAAAGACGATTGGACAAGGGCAAAGAGGGTCGGACAAGGGCAAAGAGGGTCGGACAAGGGCAAAGAGGGGCAGAAAAGGGCAAAGAGGGGCGGACAAAGGCAAAGAGGGGCAGAAAAGGGCATGGAGGGGCGGACAAGGGCAAAGAGGGTCGAACAAGTGCGGAGGATACGGGACAAGGGCAAAGAGGGGCGGACAAGGGAAAAGAGGGTCGGACAAGGGCGAAGGGGGTCGGACAAGGGCGAAGGGGGTCGGACAAGGGCAAAGAGGATCGGACAAGGGCAAAGAGGATCGGACAAGGGCAAAGAGGGGCGGACAAGGGCAAAGAGGGGCGGACAAGTTCGGAGAATACAGGAAAAGTGCAAACAGGGGCTGAAAAATACAAAGAGGGGTGGACAAGGGCAAAGAGGGGCGGACAAGTGCGGAGAATACGGGACAAGGGGAAAGAGGGGCGGACAAGGGCAGAGAATACGGGCCAAAGGCAAAGAGTTTCGGACAAGGGCAAAGAGGGGCGGACAAGTGCGGAGAATACGGGACAAGGGCAAAGAGGGGCGGGCAATGGCAAAAAGGGGCGGAAAAGGGCAAAGAGGGGTGGACAAGGGCAAAGAGGGGCGCACAAGGGCAACAAGGGGCGCACAAGGGCAACGAGGGGCCGACAAGAGCAAAGAGCGTACGGACAAGTGCGGAGAATAACGGACAAGGACAAAGAGGGGCGGACAAGGGCAAAGAGGGGCGGACAAGGGCCAAGAGGGGCGGAGAAGTGCGGAGAATACAGGAAAAGGGCAAAGAGATGCGGACAAGTGCAAAAGGGGTCTGACAAGTGCGGAGAATATGGGACAAGGGAAAAGACGGGCAGACAAGTGTAAAGAGGGTCTGACAAGGGCAGAGAATACGGGGCACGGTCAAAGAGGGGCTGACAAGGGCGGAGAATACGGGACAAGGGCAAAGAGGTTCTGAGAATGGCGGAGAATACGGGACAAGGGCAAAGAGGGGAGGACAAGTACATAGAGGGGCAGACAAGGGCAAAGAGGGGCGGACAAGGGTAAAGAGGGGCGGAGAAGTGCCAAGAGGGGCGGATAAGTGCGGAGAATAAGGGACAAGGGCAAAGAGGGGTGGACAAGGCAAAGAGGGGCGGACAAGTGCAGAAAATATGGGACAAAGGCAAAGAGGGGCGGACAAGGGCAAAGAGGGGCAGACAACTCCTAAGATGGGCGGACAAGTTCGGAGAATACGGGACAAGGGCAAAGAGGGGCGGACAAGGGCAAAGAGGGTCGGACAAGGGCAAAGAAGTGCGGACAAGGGCAAAGAGGGGCGGACAAGGGCAAAGAGGGGCGGACAAGCGCAAAGAGGAGCGAAAAGTGCGGAAAATATGGGACAAGGGCAAAGAAGAAGGCGGACAGGTTCAAAAAGGGGCGGACAGGTGCGGAGAATAGGGGAAAAGGGCAAAGAGGGACGGACAAGGGTAAAGAGGGGCGGACAAGGGTAAAGAGGGTCGGACAAGGGCAAAGACGGGCGGACAAGTGCAAAGACGGGCGGAAAAGGGAAAGAGGGTCGGAGATGTGCGGAGAATAAGGGACAAGGGCAAAGAGGGGCGGACAAGGGCGAAGAGTGTCGGACTAGGGGAAAGAGGGGCGGAAATGCAAAGAGGTGCGGACAAGGGCAAAGAGGAGCGGACAGGTGCGGAGAATTAGGGACAAGGGCAAACAGGGGCGGACAAATGCAAAGAGACGCGGAGAAGTGCAAAGAGAGGCGGACAAGGGGAATGATGGGGTGGACAAGGGCAAAGAGGGGCGGACAAGTTCGGAGAATAGGGGACAAGGCCAAAGAAGGGCGGACAAGGGTAAAGAGGGGTGGACAAAGGCAAAGATGGGCGCACAAGGGCAAAGAAGGGCGCACAAGGGCAAAGAGGGGCGCACAAGGGCAAAGAGGGGCGAACAAGTGCGGAGAATATGGGACAAGGGCAAAGAGGGGCGGACAACGGCAAAGAGGGTCGGAGAAGTGCTGAGAATACGGGACAAGGGCAAAAAGGGGCGGACAAAGGCAAAGAGGGACGAACAAGTGCAAAGTGGGGCGGACAAGGGCAAAGAAGGGCGGACAAGTGCGGAGAACATGGCACAAAGGCAAAGAGGGGCGGAGAAGGGCAAAGAGGGGCGGACAAGTGCGTAGAATAGGGGACAAGTGCAAAGAGTGGTGGACAAGGTCAAAGAGGGGCGGACAATGGCAAAGATGGGCGGACAAGGGCAAAGAGGGGCGGACAAGTGTGGAGAATACAGGACAAGGGCAAAGAGGGGCGGACAAGGGAGGAGAATACGGGACAAGGGCTAAGAGGGGCGGACAAGGGAAAAGAGGTGCGGACAATTGCGGAGAATACGGGACAAAGGTAAAGAGGGGCGGACATGGGCAAAGAGGGGCGGACAAGGGCAAAGAGGGGCGGACAAGGGCAAAGAGGGGCGGACAAGGGCAAAGAGGTGGGGACAACGGCAAAGAGGGGCAGAAAAGACAAAGGAGGGGCGGACAAGGGCAAAGAGGTGCGGAAAACTGCGGAGAATAAGGGACAAGGGCAAAGAGGAGCGGACAAGGGCAAAGAGGGGCGGAGAAGTTTGGAGAATACGGGACAAGGGCAAAGAGGGGTGGACAAGGGCAAAGAGGGGCGGACAAGGGCAAAGAGGGGCGGACAAGGGCAAAGAGGGGCGGACAAGGACAAGCGGTGTGGAGAAGTGCGGAGAATACGGGACAAGGGCAAAGAGGGGCGGCCAAGGGCAAAGAGGGGCGGCCAAGGGCAAAGAGGGGCAGAGAAGGGCAAAGAGGAGCGGACAAGGGCAAAGAGGGGCGGACAAGGGCAAAGAGGGGTGGACAAGGGCAAAGGGGGGTGGACAAGGGCAAACGGGGCGTATAAGGGCAAAGAGGTGCGGACAAGTGCAAAGAAGGGCGGACAAGTGCAAAGAAGGGACGGAGAAGTGCGTAGAATACGGGACAACGGCAAAGAGTGTCGGACAGGGACAAAGATGGGCGGACAAGTGCAAAGACGGGCGGACAAGGGCAAAGATGGGCGGACAAGGGCAAAGACGGGCGGACAAGGGCAAAGTGTGACGGAGAAGCGCGGAGAATACGGGAAAAGGGAAAAGAGGGGCGGACAAGGACAAAGATGGCGGAAAATTGCAAAGACGGGCGGACAAGGGCAAAGAGGTGCGGACAAGTGCAAAGAGGGGCAGACAAGGGCAAATTGGGGTGGAGAAGTCCGGAGAATATGGAACAAGGTCAAAGAGGGGCGGACAAGGGCAAAGAGGGGCGGACAAGAGCAAAGAGGGGCGGACAAGTGCAAAGAGGGGCGGACAAAGGCAAGGAGTGTTGGACAATGGCAAAGAGGGGCGGACAAGTGCAAAGAGGGGCGGACAAGGCAAGTAGGGGTGGACAAGGGCAAAGAGGGTCGGACAAGGGTAAAGAGGGGTGGACAAGGGCGGAGAATACAGGAAAGGGTCAAAGAGGGTCGGACAAGGGCAAAGAGCGTCAGACAAGGGCAAAGAGATGCGGACAAGGGCAAAGAGGGTCAGAAAAGGGCGGAGAATACGGGACAAGGGCAAAGAGGGTCGGACAAGGGCAAAGAGGTTCGGACAAGGGCAAAGAGGGGCGGACAAGCGCAAAGAGGGGTGGACAAGGCAAAGATGGTCGGACAAGTGCAAAGAGGTCTGGACAAGGGCAAATAGGGGCGGACAAGGACAAAGACGGGCGGAGAAGTGCGGAGAATACGGGATGAGGGCAAAGAGGGGCGGACAAGATTGGAGAATATGGGACAAGGGCAAAAAGTGGCGGACAAAGGCAGAGAATACGGGACAAGGGAATAGAGGGGTGGACAAGGGCGGAGAAAATGGGAAAAGTGCAAAGAGGGGCGGACAAGTGCGGAGAATACGGGACAAGGGGAAAGAGGGGCGGAAAAGAGCGGAGAATACAGAACAAGGGCAAAAACAGGCGGACAAGGGCGGAGAATTCGGGACAAGGGCAAAAAGGGGCGGACAAGGGCGGAGAATACGGAACAAGGGCAAAGAGGGAGCGACAAGGGCAAAGAGGGTCGAAAAAGGGCAAAGAGGGGCGGACAAGGGCAAAGACTGGCTGACAAGGGCAAAGTGTGACGGAGAAGCGCGGAGAATACAGGAAAAGGGCAAAGAGGGGCGGACAAGGACAAAGATGGGCGGAAAATATCAAAGACGGGCGGACAAGGGCAAAGAGGTGCGGAAAAGTGCAAAGAGGGGCAGACAAAGACAAATTGGTGTGGAGAAGTCCAGAGAATACGGAACAAGGTCAAAGAGGGGCGGACAAGGGCAAAGAAGGGCGGACAAGAGCAAAGAGGGGCGGACAATTTCAAAGAGGGGCGGACAAGTGCAAAGAGGGTCGGACAAAGGCAAAGAGTGGTGAACAAAGGCAAAGAGGGGCGGACAAGTGCAAAGAGGGGCGGACAAGGGCAAAGAGGGTCGGAAAAGTGTAAAGAGGGGCGGACAAGTGCGGAGAATACGGGAAAGGTCAAAGAGGGTCGGACAAGGGCAAAGAGCATCGGACAAGGGCAAAGAGAGTCGGACAAGTGCAAAGAGGTGCGGACAATTGCAAAGAGTTGCGGACAAGTGCAAAGAGGTGTGGACAAGAGCAAAGAGGGGCGGAGAAGGGCAAAAAGGGGCGGACAAGGGCAAAGAGGGGCAGACAAGGAAAAAGGGGTTGTATAAGGGCAAAGAGGGGCGGACAAGGGCAAAGAGGGGCGGACAAGGGCAAAGAGGGGCGGACAAGGGCAAAGAGGGGCGGAGAATTTCGGAGAATACGGGAAAAGGGCAAAGAGGGACGGACAAGGGCAAAGAGGGGCGGACAAGGGCTAAGAGGGGCGGACAAGGGCTAAGAGGGGCGGACAAGGGCTAAGAGGGGCAGACAAGTGCAAAGAGGGGCGGAGAAGGGCAAAGAGGGGCGCACAACGGCAAAGAGGGGCGCACAAGTGCAAAGAGGTGCGGAGAAAGGTAAAGAGGGGCGGACAAGGGAAAAGAGGTATGGAAAAGGGAAAAGAGGGGCGGACAATGCAAAGAGGGGCGGACAAGGGCAAAGAGGGGCGGACAAAAGCGTAGAATACGGAAAAGGGCAAAGTAGGGTGGACAAGGGCGGAGAATACGGGACAAGGGCAAAGAGTGGGGGACAAGGGCAAACAGGGGCGGACAAGGGCGGAGAATATGGGACAAGAGCAAAGAGGGGCGGACAATTGCGGAGAATACGGGACAGGGGCAAAGAGGGGTGGACAAGTGCGGAGAATGCGGGACAAGGGCTAAGAAGGGCGGACAAGGGCAAAGAGGGGCAGATAAGGGGGGAGAATACGGGACAAGGTCAAAGAGGAGAGGACAAGGGCGGAGAAGTACGGTACAAGGGAAAAGCCGGGCGGACAAGGGCGGAGAATACGGGACAAGGGCAAAGAGGGGCGGACAAGGGCAAAGAGGGGCGGAGAGGGGCGGAGAATATGGGACAAGAGCAAAGAGGGGCGGACAAGTGCGGAGAATACGGGACAGGGGCAAAGAGGGGCGGACATGTGCGGAGAATACGGGACAATGGTTAAGAAGCGCGGACAAGGGCAAAGAGGGGCAGACAAGGGCAAAGGGGGACGGAAAAGGGCAAAGAGGGGCGGAGAATACGGGACAAGGGCAAAGAGGGGCGGACAAGGGCAAGCTCTGCGAAGAAGTGCGGAGAATATGGGACAAGGGCAAAGAGGGGCGGACAAGGGCAAAGAAGGGCGGAGAAAAGCAAAGAGGAGCGGACAAGGGCAAAGGGGGCATAGAAGGGCAAAGAGGGACGGACAAGGGCAAATAGTGGCGGACAAGGGCAAAGAGGGGCGGACAAGGGGAAAGAAGGTCGGACAGGGTCAAAGAAGGGGCGGAGTAGTTCGGAGAATATGGGACAAGGGCAAAGATGGGCAGACAAGGGCAAAGAGGGTCGGACAAGGGCAAGGAGGGGCGGACAAGGGCAAGGAGGGGCGGACAAGGGCAAGGAGGGGCGGACAAGGGCAAGGAGGGGTGGACAAGAGAAGGAGGGGCGGAAATGTGCAAAGAGGGTCGGACAAGTGCAAAGAGGGGCGGAGAAGTTCGGAGAATACGGGACAAGGGCAAAGAGGGGTGGACAAGGGCAAAGAGGGGTGGACAAAGACAAAGAAGGGAGGACAAGGGCAAAGAAGGGCGGACAAGGGCAAAGACGGGCGGAGAAGGGTAAAGAGGTTCAAACAAGGGCGGAGAATACGGGACAAGGCCAATGAGGTTCGAAACAGGGGAAAGAAGGTCGGACAAGGGCAAAGAGAGTCGGACAAGGGCAAAGAAGGGCGAAAAGTGAAAAGAGGGGCGGACAAGGGCAAAGAGGTGCGGAGAAGGTCCAAGAGGGGCGGACAAGGGCAAAGAGGAGCGGAGAATTGTGGAGAATACAGGACAAGGACAAAGAGGGACGGAGAATTGCGGAGAATACAGGACAAGGGCAAAGAGGGGCGGACAAGGGCAAAGAGGGGCGGACAAGGGCAAAGAGCGGCGGATAAGGGCACAGAGGGGCGTACAACGGCAAAGAGGGGCGGACAAGTGCAAAGTGGAGCGGACAAGGGCAAAGAAGTGCGCATAAGGGCAAAGAGGGGCGGACAATTGCAAAGAGGCGCGGGGAAGTGCGGACAACACGGGACAAGGGCAAAGAGGGGCAGACAAGTGCAAAGAGGGTCGGACAAGGGGAAAGAGGAGAGGACAAGTGCAAAGAAAGGCGGACAGTGGCAAAGAAGAAGAGGAGAATTGCTGAGAATACGGGACAAGTGCAAAGAGAGGCTCACAAGGGCAAAGAGGTACGGACAATGGCAAAGAGGGGCGGACAAGAGCAAAGACGGGCGGACAAGTGCAAAGAGTGACAGAGATGTGCGGAGAATATGGGACAAGGTCAAAGAGGTGCGGACAAGGGCAAAGACGGGTGGACAATGGCAAAGACGGGCCGAAAAGTGCAAAGACTGGAGGATAAGGGCAAACAGTGACGGAGAATAGCGGAGAATACGGGACAAGGGCAAAGAGGGGCGGACAAGGCAAAGAGGGGCGGAGAAGGGCAAATGTTGAGCGGACAAGGGCAAAGAGGGTCAGAGAATTCCGGAGACTACGGGACAAGTTCAAAGAGGTGCGGACAAGGGCAAAGAGGGGCGGACAAGGGCAAAGAGGGGCTGACAAGGGCGGAGAATACGGGACAAGGGCAAAGAGGTTTGGAGAAGGGCAAAGAGATTCGGAAAATTGCAGAAAGGGTCGGACAAGGGCAAAGAAGGGCGGACAAGGGCAAAGAGGGACGGACAAGCGCAAAGAGGGGCGGACAAGGAAAAAGATAGGCGGGCAAGGGCAAGAAGGGGCGGACAAGGGCAAAGAGGTGTGGACAAGGGCGGAGAATAGGGGACAAGAACAAAGAGGGGCAGACAGGTGCGGAGAATACGGGACAGGAGCAAAGAGGGGCGGACAATTGCGGAGAATACGGGACAAGAGCTAAGAAGGGCGCACAAGGGCAAAGAGGGGCGCACAAGGGCAAAGAGGGGCGGACAAGGGCAAAGAGGGGAGGACAAGGACAAGCGGTGTGGAGAAGTGTGGAGAATACGGGAGAAGGGCAAAGAGAGGCGGACAAGGGCAAAGAGGGGCAGAGAAGGGCAAAGAGGAGCGGACAAGGGCAAAGGGGGCGTATAAGGGCAAAGAGGGTCGGACAAGGGCAAAGAGGGTCGGACAAGGGCAAAGAGGGGCGGACAAGGGCAAAGAGGGTTGGACAAGTGCAAAGGGGTTGGACAAGGGCAAAGGGGGCGTATAAGGGCAAAGAGAGGCGGACAAGGGCAAAGAGGTGTGGACACGGGCAAAGAGGGGCGGACAAGGGCAAGGACGTGCGTACAAGGGCAAAGAGTGATGGAGAAGTGTGTAGAATACGGGACAAGGGCAAAGAGGGGCGGACAAGGGCAAAGAGGGGCGAAAAAGGGAAAAGACGGGCGGACAAGGGCAAAGTGTGACGGAGAAGCACGGAGAATACGGGAAAAGGGCAAAGAGGGGCGGACAAGGACAAAGATGGGCGGAAAATTGCAAAGACGGGCGGACATGGGCAAAGAGGTGCGGACAAGTGCAAAGAGGGGCAGACAAAGGCAAATTGGGGTGGAGAAGTCTGGAGAATACGGAACAAGGTGAAAGAGGGGCGGACAAGGGCAAAGAGGGGCGGACAAGAGCAAAGAGGGGCGGACAATTTCAAAGAGGGGCAGAGAAGGGCAAAGAGGGGTGGACAAGGGCAAAGAGGGGCGGACAAGAGCAAAGAGTGGCGGACAAAGGCAAAGAGGGGCGGACAAGTGCAAAGAGGGGCGGACAAGGGCAAAGAGGGGCGGAAAAGGGTAAAGAGGGGCGGACAAGTGCGGAGAATACGGGAAAGGGTCAAAGAGGGTCGGAAAAGTGCAAAGAGCGTCAGACAAGGGCAAAGAGAGTCGGACAAGTGCAAAGAGGTGCGGACAAGGGCAAAGAGGTGTGGACAAGGGCAAAGAGGGGCCGACAAGGGCAAAGAGGGGGGGACAAGGGAAAAGAGGGGCGGACAAGGGAAAAGAGGGGCGGACAAGGGAAAAGAGGGGCGGAGAATACGGGACAAGGGAAAGAGGTTAGGACAAGGGCAAGCGGTGTGGAGAAGGGCAGAGAATACTGGACAAGGGCAAAGAGGAGCGGACAAGGGCAAAGAGGGGCGGATAAGGGCACAGCGGGGCGGACAAGGGCACAGCGGGGCGGACAAGGGCACAGCGGGGCGGACAAGGGCACAGCGGGGCGGACAAGGGCACAGCGGGGCGGACAAGAGCAAAGAGGAGCAGACAAGGGCAAAGAGGGTCGGTCAATGGCAAAGAGGGGTGGACAAGGACAAAGAGGGGCGGAAAAGTGCAAAGAGGGGCGGACAAGGGCAAAGAGGTGCGGACAAGGAAAAAGGGGTTGTATAGGGGCAAAGAGGGGCGGACAAGAGCAAAGAGGGGTGGACAAGGGCAAAGAGGGGCGGACAAGAGCAAAGAGTGGCAGAGAAGTGCAGATAATACGGGACAAGGGCAAAGAGGGGCGTACAAGGGCAAAGAGGGGCGGACAAGGACAAAGAGGGGTGGACAAGGACAAAGAGGGGCGGACAAGGACAAAGAGGGGCGGACAAGGACAAAGAGGGGCGGACAAGGGCGGAGAATACGGGACAGGTTCAAAGAGGGTCGGACAAGGGCAAAGAGGGTCGGACAAGGGCAAAGAGAGTCGGACAAAAGCAAAGAGGGGTGGACAAGTGCAAAGAGGGGTGGACAAGAGCAAAGAGGGGTGGAAAAGTGCAAAGAGGGGCGGACAAGGGCAAAGAGGGGAAGACAAGGGCACAGCAGGGTGGACAAGGGAAAAGAGGGTTGGGACAGGGGAAAGAAGGGCGTATAAGGGCAAAGAGGGGCAGAGAAGGGCAAAGAGGGTTGGAAAAGCGCAAAGAGTTTGTGACAAGGGCAAAGAGGGACGGACAAGCACAAAGGGGGTGTATAAGTGCAAAGAGGGTCGGACAAGGGCAAAGAGGGGCGGAGAAGTTCAAAAAAGGGAGGACGGGCAGAAAAGGGGCGGAGAATTTCGGGGAATACGGGAGAAGGGCAAAGAGTGGCGGAAAAGTTCAAAGACGGGCGGACAAGGGCAAAGACGGGCGGACAAGGGCAAAGACGGGCGGACAAGGGCAAAGAGTGACGGCGAATTGCGGAGAATACGGGAAAAGAGCAAAGAGGGGCGGATAAGGGCAAAGAAGTGCGACAAGAAAAAAAGAGGGGCGGACATAGGGAAAGAGGGGAGGAGAAGGGCCAAGAGGGGCGGACAAGGGCAAAAAGGGGCGGAGAATTGCAAAAAGGTGTGGACAAAGGCAAAGACGGGCGGAAAAGGACAAGGAGGGGCGGACAAGTGCAAAGAGGGGCGGACAAGATCTAAGAGGGGCGGAGAAGGGCAAAGAGGGGCGGAGAAGGGCAAAGAGGGGCGGAGAAGGGCAAAGAGGGGCGGAGAAGTGCGGAGAATACAGGACAAGTGCAAAGAGGCACGGAAGAGGGCAAAGACGGGCGGACAAGTGCGGAGAATATGGGACAAGGGCAAAGAGGGGCGGACAAGGGCAAAGAGGGGTGGACAAAAGCAAAGAGGGGTGGACAAGTGCGGAGAATATGGGACATGTGCAAAGAGGGGCGGGCAAGGGCAAAGAGGGGCTGACAAGGGCGGAGAATAAGGGACAAGGGCACAGAGGGGCGGACAAGGGCAAAGAGGGTCGGAAAAGGGTAAAGAGGGGCGGACAAGGCTAAAGAGGATCGGACAAGGACGGAGAATACGGGACAAGGGCAAAGAGGGGAGGACAAGGGCGAAGAGGGGCGGACAAGGGCAAAGAGGGGCAGACAAGGGCAAAGAGAGGCAGACAAGGGCAAAGAGGGGCAGACAAGGGCAATGACGGGCGGACAAGGGCAAAGAGTGACGGAGAAGTGTGGAGAATACGGGAAAAGGACAAAGAAGTGCGGACAAGGGCAAAGACGGGCGGACAAGGGCAAAGACGGGCGGACAAGGGCAAAGACGGGCGGACAAGGGCAAAGACGGGCGGACAAGGGCAAAGATGGGCGGACAAGGGCAAAGATGGGCGGACAAGGGCAAAGAGTGACGGAGAAGTGTGGAGAATACGGGAAAAGTGTAAAGAGGGGCAGACAAGGGCAAAGAGGGGCAGACAAAGGCAAAGAGGGGCGGACAAGGGCAAAGAGGGGTGGAGAATTGCGGAGAATACGGGACAAGGGCAAAGAGGGGGAGCCAAGGGCAAAGAGGGGGAGCCAAGGGCAAAGAGTGGCGGACAAGGGCAAAGAGGGGCGGAGAAGTGCAAATAGGGGCGGAGAAGTGCGGAGAATACGGGACAAGTGCAAAGAGGGGCGGAGAAGGGCAAAGAGGGGCGGACAAGGGCAAAGACGGGCGGACAAGTCAAAGAAGGGGCGGAGAAGGTCAAAGAGGGGCGGACAAGGGCAAAGAAGGGCGGACAAAGGCAAAGAGGGTCAGACAAAGGCAAAGAGGGGCAGACAAAGGCAAAGAGGGGCACACAAGGGCAGAGAATACGGGACAAGGGCAAAGAGGTTCGGACAAGGGCAAAGAGGGGCGAACAAGGGCAAAGAGGGGCGGACAAGTGCGGAGAACACGGGACAAGGGCAAAGAGGGTCGGACAAGGGTAAAGAGGGGCGGAGAAGTGCGGAGAATATGGGACAAGAGCAAAGAGTGGCGGACAAGGGCAAAGAGGGGCGGACAAGGGCAAAGAGGGGCGGACAAGTGCGGAGAATACGGGAAAAGGGCAAAGAGGTTTGGCCAAGGGCAAAGAGGGGCGGACAAGTGGGGAGAATACGGGACAAGGGCAAAGAGGGGTGGACAATGGCAAAGAGGTTTGGCCAAGGGCAAAGAGGGGCGGACAAGTTCGTAGAATATGGGACAATGGCAAAGAAGGGTGGACAAGGGCAAAGAGTGGCGGACAATTGCGGAGAATAAGGGACAAGGGCAAAGAGGGGTGGACAAAGGCAAAGAGGGTCGGACAAGTGCGGAGAATACAGGGCAAGAGAAAAGAGGGACGGACAATGGAAAAGAGGGGCGGACAAGGGCTAAGATGGGTGGAAAACTGCAGAGAACACGGGACAAGGGCAAAGGGGGGCGGACAAGGGCAGAGAATACTGGACAAGGGCAAGGAGAGGCGGACAAGTGCGGAGAATACGGGACAAGTCAAAAGAAGGGCGGAAAATTGTATAGAGGAGCAGACAAGGGCAAAGAGGGGCGGACAAGTGCGGAGAATACGGGAAAAGGGCAAAGAGGGTCGGAAAATTGCAAAGAGGGCCAGACAAGTGCAAAGAGGGGCCTAGAAGTGCGGAGAATATGGGACAAGGGCAAAGAGGGGCAGACAAGTGCAAAGAGGGGCGGACAACGGTGGAAAATACGGGAGAAGGGCAAAGAGGGTCGGACAAGGGCAAAGAGCGTCGGACAAGGGCAAAAAGGGGCGGACCAGGGCAAAGAGGGGCGGACAAGTGAGGAGAATACTGGAAAACAGCAAAGAGGGGCAGACAAGGGCAAAGAGGGACTGACAAGGGCAAGGAGGGGCGGACAAGTGCGGAGAATGCGGGACAAAGGCAAAGAGGTTCGGTCAAATGCAAAGAGGGGCGGACAAGGGCAAAGGGGGCGTATAAGGTCAAAGATTGGCGGATAAGTGCAAAGAGGGGCGGACAAGGTCAAAGAGGAGAGGACAAGGGCAAAGAAGGGCGGACAGTGGCAAAGAAGGGGCGGATAATTGCGGAGAATGCGGGACAAGGGCAAAGAGGGGCGGACAAGGGCAAAGAGGGGCGGACAAGGGCAAAGAGGGGCGGACAAGTGCGGAGAATAGGGGACAAGGGCAAAGAGGGGCGGAGAATTGCGGAGAATACCGGAAAAGGGAAAGAGGGGCGAACAAGGGCAAAAAGGGGCGGACAAGGGCAAAGAGGTTCGGAAAAGGGCAAAGAGGTTTGGACAAGGGCAAAAAGGGGCGGACAAGGGCAAAGAGGGGCGGAAAAGGGCAAAGAGGTGCGGACAAGTGCAGAGAATACAGGACAAGTGCAAAGAGGGGCGGACAAGGGCAAAGAGGGGCGGACAAGGGTAAAGGGGGGCGGACAAGTGCGGAGAATACGGGACAAGGGCGAAGAGAGGCAGACAAGGGCAAAGAGGGGCGGACAAAGCCAAAGAGGGGCGAACAAGGGAAAAGAGGGGCAGACAAGGGCAAAGACGGGAGGACAAGTGCAGAGAATAAGGGACAAGGGCAAATAGGGGCGGACAAGGGCAAAGAGGGTTGGACCAGGGCAAAGAGGGTCGGACAAGTATGGAGAATACGGGACAAGGTCAAAGAGGGTCGTACAAGGCAGAGAATACAGGACACGGGCAAAGAGAGGCGGACAAGGGCAAAGAGGGACGGACAAGTGCGGAGATTAAGGGACAAGGGCAAAGAGGGGCGGAGAAGGGCAAAGAGGTGCGGACAAGTGCAAAGAGGGGTGGACAAGTGCGGAGAATACGGGACAAGGGCAAAGAGGGGCGGACAAGTGCAAAGAGGGGCGGACAAGTGCAAAGAGGGGCAGACAAGGGCAAAGAGGGGCAGACAAGGGCAAAGAGGGGCGGACAAGGGCAAAGAGGGGCGGACAAGTGCAAATAGATGCGGACAAGAGCGGAGAATACGGGACAAGGTCAAAGAGGAGCGGAGAAGTGCAAAAAGGGGCGGACAAGAGCAAACAGGGTCGGACAAGTGCGAAGAATACGGGACAAGGGTAAAGAGGGGCTGACAAGGTCAAAGAGGGACGGACAAGTGCAAAGAGGGGCGGACAAGTGCAAAGGGGGGCTGACAAGTGCAAAGGGGGGCGGACAAGTGCAAAGGGGGGCGGACAAGTGCAAAGGGGGCCGGACAAGTGCGGAGAATACGGGACAAGGGGAAAGAGGGGCGGACAAGGGCAAAGAGGGGCGGACAAGGGCAAAGAGGGGCGGACAAGGGCAAAGAGGGGCGGACAAGTGCAAAGGGGGGCGGACAAGTGCAAAGGGGGGCGGACAAGTGCAAAGGGGGGCGGACAAGTGCGGAGAATACGGGACAAGGGGAAAGAGGGGCGGACAAGGGCAAGGAAGGGCGGACAAGGGCAAAGAGAGTCGGAGAAGTGCGGAGGATATGGGACAAGACAAAGAGGGACGGACAAGGGCAGAGAGGGGCGGAAAAGTGCAAAGAGAGGCAGACAATGGCAAAGAGGGTCGGATAGGGGCAACGAGGGGCGGACAAGTGCAAAGAGAGGCGGTCAAGGGCAAAGAGGTGCGGACAACTGCAAAGAGGGGCGGACAATTTTGGAGAATAGGGGACAAGTGGAAAGATTGTTGGACAAGGGCAAATAGGGGCGGAAAAGTGCAAAGAGGGGCGGAAAAGGGCAAAGAGGGGTGGACATGTGCGGAGAATACGGGACAAGGGCAAAGAGGGGCGGAAAACTGCAAAGAGGTGCAGACAAGGGTAAAGAGGAGCGGACAAGTGCGGAGAATATGGGACAAGGGCAAAGAGGGGCGGACAAAGGCAAAAAGGGTCGGACAAGGGCAAAGGTTGTGGACAAGGGCATAGATGGTCGGACAAGTGCAAAGAGGGGCGGACAAGTGTGGAGAATACAGGACAAGGGCAAACAGGGTCGGACAAGGGCAAAGAGGGTTAGACAAGTGCGGAGAATACATGACAAAGGCAAGGAGGGGCGGACAAGGGCAAAGAGGGGCGGAAAAAGGCAAAGAGAGGCAGACAAGGGCAAAGAGGGTCGGATAGGGGCAAAGAGGGGCGGACAAGGACAAATAGGGGAGACAAGGGAAAAGAGGATCGGACAAGTGCGGAGAATACGGGACAAGGGCAAAGAGGGGCGGACAAGGGCAAAGAGGGGCGGACAAGGGCAAAGAGGGGCGGACAAGGGCAAAGAGGGGCGGACAAGTATGGAGAATACGGGACAAGGTCAAAGAGGGGCGGACAAGGGCAGAGAATACAGGACACGGGCAAAGAGAGGCGGACAAGTGCAAAGAGTGGCGGACAACGGCAAAGAGGGGCGGACAAGTGCGGAGAATACGGGACAAGGGCAAAGAGGGGTGGACAAGGGCAAATAGGGGCGGGCAATTACAAAGAGGGGCGGACAAGGGCAAAGAGGGGCGGACAAGGGCAAAGAGGGGCGGACAAGAGCGGAGAACACGGGACAAGGGCAAAGAGAAGCGGAGAAGTGCAAAAGGGGGCGGACAAGGGCAAACAGGGTCGGACAAGTGCGGAGAATACGGGACAAGGGTAAAGAGGGGCGGACAAGTGCAAAGAGGGGCGGACAAGTGCAAAGAGGGACGGACAAGTGCAAAGAGGGACGGACAAGTGCGGAGAATAAGGGACAAGGGCAAAGAGGGGCGGACAAGGGCAAAGAGGGGCGGAGGAGGGCAAAGAGGGGCGGACAAGAGCAAAGAGAGGCGGACAAATGCGAAGAACACGGGACAAGGGCAATGAGGGGCGGACAAGGGCAAAGAGGGGCGGAAAAAGGCAAAGAGAGGCAGACAAGGGCAAAGAGGGTCGGATAGGGGCAAAGAGGGGCGGACAAGTGCAAAGAGAGACGGTCAAGGGCAAAGAGAGGCGGTCAAGGGCAAAGAGAGGCGGTCAAGGGCAAAGAGGTGCGGACAAAGGCAAAGAAGTGCGGACAAAGGCAAAGAAGTGCGGACAAGGGCAAAGAGGGTCGGACAAGTGCGGAGAATACGTGACAAAGGCAAGGAGGGGCAGACAAGTGCAAAGAGGGGCGGAAAAGTGAAAAGAGGAGCGGACAAGTGTGGAGAATAGGGGACAAGTGCAAAGATTGGTGGACAAGGGCAAAGAGGGGCGGAAAAGTTCAAAGAGGAGCGGAAAATTGCAAAGAGGGGCGGACATGTGCGGAGAATACGGGACAAGGGCAAAGGAGGCGGAAAACTGGAAAGAGGTGCAGACAAGGGCAAAGAGGGGCGGACAAGTGTGGAGAATATGGGACAAGGGCAAAGAGGGGCGGACAAGAGCAAAGATGTGCGGACAGGTGCGGAGAATACGGGACAAGGGCAAAGAGGGGCAGACAAGTGCAAAAAGGGTGGGAAAAGGGCAAAGGGTTTGGACAAGGGCATAGAGGGTCAGACAAGTCCAAAGAGGGGCGGACAAGTGCGGAGAATACGGGACAAGGGCAAACAGGGTCGGACAAGGGCAAAGAGTGTCGGACAAGGTCAGAGAATACGGGACAAAAGCAAAGAGGGGCGGATAAGGGCAAACAGGAGCGGACAAGGGCAAAGAGGGTCCGACATGTGCGGAGAATACGGGACAAGGGCAAAGAGAGGCAGAGAAGGGCAGAGAATACGGGACAAGGGCAAAGAGGGGCGGACAAGGGCAAAGAAGGGCGGACAAGGGCAAAGAGGGGCGGACAAGGGCAAAGAGGGGCGGACAAGGGCAAAGAGGGGCGGACAAGGGCAAAGAGGGGCGGACAAGGGCAAAGAGGGGCGGACAAGGGCAAAGAGGGGCGGACAAGTGCGGAGAATACAGGACAAGGGCAAAGAGAGGCAGACAAGGGCAAAGAGGGGCGGACAAGGGCAAAGAAAAGAGGACAAGGGCAAAGAAGGGCGGACAAGGTCAAAGAGGCGCGGACAAGGGCAAAGAGTTGCGGACAAGTGCGGAGAATACGGGACAAGGGCAAAGAGGGGCGGACAGGGGCAAAGAGGGGCGGACAAGTGCAAATAGAGGCGGGCAAGGGCAAAGAGTTGCGGACAAAGGCAAAGAAGGGTGGACAAAGGCAAAGAAGTGCGGACAAGTGCAAGGAGGGGCGGATAAGTGCAAAGAGGGTCGGACAAGAACGGAGAATACGGGACAAGAGCATGGAGGGGCGGACAAGGGCAAAGAGGGGCGGAAAAGTGCAAAGAGGGGCGGACAAGTGTTTAGAATAGGGGACAAGTGCAAAGATTGGTGGACAAGGGTAAAGAGGGGAGGAAAAGGGCAATGAGGTGCGGAAAAGGGCAAAGAGGGGCGGACAAGTGCGGAGAATACGGGACAAGTGCAAAGAGGGGCAGAGAAGGGCAGAGAATACGGGACAAGGGCAAAGAGGGGCGGACAAGAGCAAAGAAGGGCGAACAAGGGCAAAGAAGGGCGGACAAGAGCAAAGAAGGGCGGACAATTGCGGAAAATACAGGACAAGGGCAAAGAGAGGCAGACAAGGGCAAAGAGGTGTGGACAAGGGCAAAGAAAAGAGGACAAGTGCAAAGAAGGGCGGACAAGGTCAAAGAGGCGCGGACAAGGGCAAAGAGGGGAGGACAAGTGCGGAGAATACGGGACAAGGGCAAAGAGGGGCGGACAAGGGCAAATAGGGTCGGACAAGTGCAAAGAGGGGTGTACAAGTGCGGAGAATAAGGGACAAGGGCAAAGAGGGGCGAACAAGTGCAAAGAGGGGCGGAAAAGTGCAAAGAGAGGCGGACAAGTACTAAGAATACGGGACAAGGGCAAAGAGGGGCGGACAAGGGCAAAGAGGGGCGGACAAGGGCAAAGAGGGGCGGACATGGGCAAAGGGGGCGGACAAGTGCGGAGAATAGGGGACAATTGCAAAGAGTGGTGGAGAAGGGGAAAGAGGGGCGGACAAGGGCAAAGAGGCGCGGAGTAGTGCAAAGAGTGGCAGACAAGTGCGGAGAATACGGGACAGGGGCAAAGAGGGGTGGAAAAGTTCAATGACATTTGGACAAGTCCGGAGAATACGGTACAAGGGCAAAGAGGGGCGGACAATGGCAAAGAGGGGCAGACAAGGGCAAATAGGGACGGACAAGTGCAAAGAGGGGCGGACAAGTGCGGAGAATAGGGGACAAGTGCAAAGAGTGGTGGACAAGGGCAAAGAGGGGCGGAAAAGTGCAAAGAGGGGAGGAAAAGTGCGGAGGAGAGGGGACAAGCGCAAAGATTGTTGGACAAGGTCAAAGAGGGGCAGACAAGTGCGGAGAATATGGGACAAGGGCAAAGAGGGACGGACAAGGGCAAAGAGGGGCGGACAGGTTCGGAGAATACGGGACAAGGGCAAAGAGGGGCAGACAAGGGCAAAAAGGGTCGGACAAGGGCAAAGGGGGTGGACAAGGGTAAAGAGCTTCGGACAAGGGCAAAGAGGTGCGGAGAAGTGTGGAGAACACGGAACAAGGGCAAAGAGGGTCGGACAAGGGCAAAGAGGGGCGGACATGTGCGGCGAATACGGGACAAGAGCAAAGAGGGACGGTCAAGGTCAAAGAGGAGCGGACAAGGGCAAAGAGGGGTTGAAAAGGGCAAAGAGGAGCGGACAAGTGCGGAGAATACAGGAAAAGTGCAAAGAGGGGCGGACAAGGGCAAAGAGGTGCGGACAAGGGCAAAGAGGGGCAGACAAGGGCAAAGAGGGGCAGACAATTGCGGAGAATAGGGGACAAGTGCAAAGAGTGGTGGACAAGGGCAAAGAGGGGCGGAAAAGTGCAAAGAGGGGAGGAAAAGTGCGGAGGATAGGGGACAAGCGCAAAGATTGTTGGACAAGGTCAAAGAGGGGCAGACAAGTGCGGAGAATATGGGACAAGGGCAAAGAGGGGCGGACAAGGGCAAAGAGGGGCGAAAAAGGGAAAAGACGGGCGGACAAGGGCAAAGTGTGACGGAGAAGCACGGAGAATACGGGAAAAGGGCAAAGAGGGGCGGACAAGGACAAAGATGGGCGGAAAATTGCAAAGACGGGCGGACATGGGCAAAGAGGTGCGGACAAGTGCAAAGAGGGGCAGACAAAGGCAAATTGGGGTGGAGAAGTCTGGAGAATACGGAACAAGGTGAAAGAGGGGCGGACAAGGGCAAAGAGGGGCGGACAAGAGCAAAGAGGGGCGGACAAGGGCAAAGAGGGGCGGACAAGTGCGGAGAATACGGGACAAGTCAAAAGAAGGGCGGAAAATTGTAAAGAGGAGCAGACAAGGGCAAAGAGGGGCGGACAAGTGCGGAGAATACGGGACAAGGGCAAAGAGGGTCGGAAAATTGCAAAGAGGGGCAGACAAGTGGAAAGAGGGGCCTAGAAGTGCGGAGAATATGGGACAAGGGCAAAGAGGGGCGGACAAGTGCAAAGAGGGGCGGACAACGGTGGAAAATACGGGAGAAGGGCAAAGAGGGTCGGACAAGGGCAAAGAGCGTAGGACAAGGGCAAAAAGGGGCGGACCAGGGCAAAGAGGGGCGGACAAGTGAGGAGAATACTGGAAAACAGCAAAGAGGGGCAGACAAGGGCAAAGAGGGACTGACAAGGGCAAGGAGGGGCGGACAAGTGCGGAGAATGCGGGACAAAGGCAAAGAGGTTCGGTCAAATGCAAAGAGGGGCGGACAAGGGCAAAGGGGGCGTATAAGGTCAAAGATTGGCGGATAAGTGCAAAGAGGGGCGGACAAGGTCAAAGAGGAGAGGACAAGGGCAAAGAAGGGCGGACAGTGGCAAAGAAGGGGCGGATAATTGCGGAGAATGCGGGACAAGGGCAAAGAGGGGCGGAGAAGTGCCAAGAGGGACGGACAATGGCAAAGAGGGGCGGACAAGTGTAAAGATGGGCGGAGAATGGGAAAGAGAGATGGAGAAGTGTGGAGAATACGGACCAACACAAAGAGGTGCGGACAAGTGCAAAGAAGGGTGGACAAGGGCAAAGAGTGACGGAGAACTGCGGAGAATACGGGATAAGGGCAAAGAGGGGCAGCCAAGTGCAAAGAGTGCGGACAAGGGCAAAGAGGGGCGGAGAAGTGCAAATAGGATCGGACAAGGGCAAAGAGGAGCGGAGAAGGGCAAAGAAGGGGCGGAGAAGTGCGGAGAATACGGGACAAGTGCAAAGAGGGGCGGAGAAGGGCAAAGAGGGGCGGACAAGGGCAAAGACGGGCGGACAAGTCAAAGAAGGGGCGGAGAAGAGCGGAGAATACGAGACAAGGTCAAAGAGGGGCGGACAAGGGCAAAGAGGGGCAGACAAGGGCAAAGAGGGGCGGAGAAAGTCAAAGGGGGCGGAGAAGGTCAAAGAGGGGCGGACAAAGGCAAAGAGGGTCAGACAAAGGCAAAGAGGGTCAGACAAAGGCAAAGAGGGGCACACAAGGGCAGAGAATATGGGACAAGGGCAAAGAGGTTCGGACAAGGGCAAAGAGGGGCGAACAAGGGCAAAGAGGGGCGAACAAGGGCAAAGAGGGGCGGACAAGTGCGGAGAACACGGGACAAGTGCAAAGAGGTGAGGACAAGGACAAAGAGGGGCGGACAAGGGCAAAGAGAGGCAGACAAGGGCAAAGAGGTTCGGACAGGGGCAAAGAGGGGCGGACAAGTGCAAAGAGAGGCGGACAAGGGCAAAGAGAGGCGGACAAGGGCAAGGAGGGTCGGACAAGTGAGAAGAATACGGGACAAGAGCAAGGAGGGGTGGACAAGGGAAAAGAGGGGCGGACAAGTGCAAAGAGGGGTGGACAAGAGCAAAGAGGGGCGGACAAGTGCGGAGAATATGGGACAAGGGCAAAGACGTGCGGAAAAGGGCAAAGAGGGGCGGACAAGGACAAAGAGGGGTTGAAAAGTGCCAAGCAGGGCGGACAAGTGCAGAGAATACGGGACAAAGGCAAACAGGGGCGGACAAGGGCAAATAGTGGCGGAAAAGGGGTAAGAGGGGAGGACAAGGGCAAAGAGAGGCGGACAAGTGCGGAGAATACGGGAGAAGGACAAAGAGGGGCGGACAAGGGCAAGGAGGGTCGGAGAAGTGCGGAGAATACGGGACAAGGGCAAATAAGGGCGGACAATGGCAAAGAGGGGTGGACAATGGCAAACAGGGTCGTGCAAGGGCAAAGAGGTGCGGACAAGAACAAAGAGGGGCGGACAGGGGCAAAGAGGGGCGGACAGGGGCGTAGAATACGGGAAGAGTGCATAGAGGGGCGAACAAGTGCAAAGAGGTGCGGACAAGAGCAAAGAGATTTGGACAAAGGTAAAGAGGGGCGGAACACGGCAAGGAGAGGCGGACAAAGGCAAAGAGGTGTGGCCAAGCTCTAAGAGGGGCAGACAAGTGCAGAGAATAAAAGACAAGGGAAAAGAGGGGCAGACAAGTTCAAAGAGGGGCAGAGAAGGGCAAAGAGGGGCGGAGAAGGGCAAAGAGGGTCGGACAAGGGAAAAGAGAGTCGGAAAAGTGCAGAGAATACGGGACAAGGGGAAAGAGGTGTGGACAAAAGCAAAGAGGGTCGGACAAGGGCAAAGAGGCGCGGAGAATTGCGGAGAACACGGGACAAGGGCAAAGAGGTGCGGAGAAGGGAAAAGAGGGGCGGAGAAGGGCAAAGAGGGGCGGACAAGTGCGGAGAATACGGGACAAGAGCAAAGAGTGTCGGACAAGGGCAAAGAGGGGCGGAGAATTGCAGAGAACACGTGACAAGGGCAAAGAGGAGCGGAGAAGGGCAAAGAGGTGCGGACAAGTGCAAAGAGGGACGGACAACTGCGGAGAACACGGGACAAGTGCAAAGAGGGTCGGACAATGGCAAAGAGGGGAGGACAATTGCAAAGAGGGGAGGACAAGTGCGGAGAATACGTGACAAGGGCAAAGAGGGGCGGAAAATGGCAGAGAATACAGGACAAGGGCAAAGAGAGTCAGACA
This sequence comes from Phaenicophaeus curvirostris, assembly GCF_032191515.1. Lineage (NCBI taxonomy): Eukaryota > Metazoa > Chordata > Aves > Cuculiformes > Cuculidae > Phaenicophaeus > Phaenicophaeus curvirostris. Next base: position 104,565 of record NW_027206827.1, read on the forward strand.
AGAGCAAAGAGGGGCGGAAAAGGGAAAAGAGGGGCGGACAAGTGAGGAGAATACGGGACAAGGGCAAAGAGGGACGGAAAAGTGAAAAAAGAGTCGGTGAAGTTCAAAGAGGGATCGGTCAAGGGCAAAGAGGTGCGGACAAGTGCGGAGAATACGAGACAAGGGCAAAGAGGGGCGGACAAGGTAAAAGAGGTGCGGACAGGTACGGAGAATACGGGACAAGGGCAAAAAGGGGTGGACAAGTGCAAAGAGGGGCGGACAAGTGCGGAGATTAAGGGAAAAGGGCAAAGAGGGTCGGACAAGGACAAAGAGGGGCGGACAAGGGCAAAGAGGGGCGGACAAGGGCAAAGAGGGGCGGACAAAGGCAAGAAGGGGCGGACAAGAGCGGAGAATATGGGACAAGGGCAAAGAGGGGCAGAGAAGGGCAAAGAGGTGCGGACAAGTGCAAAGAGGGAAGGACAAGTGCGGAGAATACGGGACAAGGGCAAAGAGGGGCGGACAAGGGCAGAGAATACAGAACAAGGGCAAAAAGTGTCCGACAAGGGCAAAGAGGGGCGGACAAGGGCAAAGAGGGGCGGACAAGGGCAAAGAGGGGCGGACAAAGGCAAAGAGGGGCGGACAAGGGCAAAGAGGGGCGGACAAGTGCGGAGAAAAGGGGACAAGGGCAAAGAGGGGCGGAGAATTGCGGAGAATACCGGAAAAGGGAAAGAGGGGCGAACAAGGGCAAAAAGGGGCGGACAAGGGCAAAGAGGTTCGGAAAAGGGCAAAGAGGTTCGGACAAGGGCAAAAAGGGGCGGACAAGGGCAAAAAGGGGCGGACAAGGGCAAAAAGGGGCGGACAAGGGCAAAAAGGGGCGGACAAGGGCAAAGAGGGGCGGAAAAGGGCAAAGAGGTGCGGACAAGTGCAGAGAATACAGGACAAGTGCAAAGAGGGGCGGACAAGGGCAAAGAGGGGCGGACAAGGGCAAAGAGGGGCGGACAAGTGCGGAGAATACGGGACAAGGGCGAAGAGAGGCAGACAAGGGCAAAGAGGGGCGGACAAAGCCAAAGAGGGGCGGACAAGGGCAAAGAGGGGCAGACAAGTGCAAAGACGGGAGGACAAGTGCAGAGAATAAGGGACAAGGGCAAATAGGGGCGGACAAGGGCAAAGAGGGCCGGACCAGGGCAAAGAGGGTCGGACAAGTATGGAGAATACGGGACAAGGTCAAAGAGGGTCGTACAAGGCAGAGAATACAGGACACGGGCAAAGAGAGGCGGACAAGGGCAAAGAGGGACGGACAAGTGCGGAGATTAAGGGACAAGGGCAAAGAGGGGCGGAGAAGGGCAAAGAGGTGCGGACAAGTGCAAAGAGGGGTGGACAAGTGCGGAGAATACGGGACAAGGGCAAAGAGGGGCGGACAAGTGCAAAGAGGGGCGGACAAGTGCAAAGAGGGGCGGACAAGTGCAAAGAGGGGCGGACAAGTGCAGAGAATAGGGGACAAGTGCAAAGAGGGGCGGACAAGTACAAAGAGGGGCAGACAAGGGCAAAGAGAGGCAGACAAGGGCAAAGAGGGGCAGACAAGGGCAAAGAGGGGCGGACAAGGGCAAAGAGGGGCGGACAAGAGCGGAGAATATGGGACAAGGGCAAAGAGGAGCGGAGAAGTGCAAAAAGGGGCGGACAAGAGCAAACAGGGTCGGACAAGTGCGAAGAATACGGGACAAGGGTAAAGAGGGGCTGACAAGGTCAAAGAGGGACGGACAAGTGCAAAGAGGGGCGGACAAGTGCGGAGAATAAGGGACAAGGGCAAAGGGCGCGGACAAGGGCAAAGAGGGGCGAGGAAGGGCAAAGAGGGGCGGACAAGGGCAAAGAGAGGCGGACAAGTGCGAAGAATATGGGACAAGGGCAATGAGGGGCGGACAAGGGCAAAGAGGGGCGGACAAGTGCAAAGAGGGGCGGACAAGTGCAAAGGGGGGCGGACAAGTGCAAAGGGGGGCGGACAAGTGCGGAGAATACGGGACAAGGGGAAAGAGGGGCGGACAAGGGCAAGGAAGGGCGGACAAGGGCAAAGAGAGTCGGAGAAGTGCGGAGGATATGGGACAAGGCAAAGAGGGACGGACAAGGGCAGAGAGGGGCGGAAAAGTGCAAAGAGAGGCAGACAATGGCAAAGAGGGTCGGATAGGGGCAACGAGGTGCAGACAAGTGCAAAGAGAGGCGGTCAAGGGCAAAGAGGTGCGGACAACTGCAAAGAGGGGCGGACAATTTTGGAGAATAGGGGACAAGTGGAAAGATTGTTGGACAAGGGCAAATAGGGGCGGAAAAGTGCAAAGAGGGGCGGAAAAGGGCAAAGAGGGGTGGACATGTGCGGAGAATACGGGACAAGGGCAAAGAGGGGCGGAAAACTGCAAAGAGGTGCAGACAAGGGTAAAGAGGAGCGGACAAGTGCGGAGAATATGGGACAAGGGCAAAGAGGGGCGGACAAAGGCAAAAAGGGTCGGACAAGGGCAAAGGTTGTGGACAAGGGCATAGATGGTCGGACAAGTGCAAAGAGGGGCGGACAAGTGTGGAGAATACAGGACAAGAGCAAACAGGGTCGGACAAGGGCAAAGAGGGTTGGACAAGTGCGGAGAATACATGACAAAGGCAAGGAGGGGCGGACAAGGGCAAAGAGGAGTGGAAAAGTGCAAAGAGGGGCAGACAAGTGTGGAGAATAGGGGACAAGTGCAAATAGGGGCGGAGAAGGGAAAAGAAGGGCGGACAAGTGCAGAGAATAGGGGAAAAGGGCAAAGAGGGGCGGACAAGGGCAAAGAGGGGCAGACAAGTGTAAAGAGGGGCGGGCAAGGGCAAAGAGGGGCGGGCAAGGGCAAAGAGGTGCGGGCAAGGGCAAAGAGGGTTGCACAAGGGAAAAGTGGGGCGGAAAAGGGCAAGGAGGGGCGGACAAGGGCAAAGAGGGGTGGACAAGTGCGGAGAATACGGGACAAGGGGAAAGAGGGGCGGACAATTGCGGAGAATACCGGAAAAGGGCAAAGAGGGGCGGACAAGGGCAAAAAGGGGAGACAAGAGCAAAGAGGGTTGCAAAAAGGGCAAAGAGAGGCGGACAAGGTCAGAGAATACAGGACAAGGGCAAAGAGGGGAAGACAAGGGCAAAGAGGGGCGGACAAGTGCGGAGAATACGGGACAAGGGCAAAAACAGGCAGACAAGGGCAAAGAGGGGCGGACAAAGCTAAAGCGGGGCGGACAAGGGCAAAGAGGGGCAGACAAGGGCAAAGACGGGAGGACAAGTGCGGAGAATAAGGGACAAGGGCAAAGAGGGGCGGATATTGGCAAAGAGGAGCGGACAAGGACAAATAGGGGAGACAAGGGAAAAGAGGATCGGACAAGTGCGGAGAATACGGGACAAGGGCAAAGAGGGGCGGACAAGGGCAAAGAGGGGCGGACAAGTATGGAGAATACGGGACAAGGTCAAAGAGGGGCGGACAAGGGCAGAGAATACAGGACACGGGCAAAGAGAGGCGGACAAGTGCAAAGAGTGGCGGACAACGGCAAAGAGGGGCGGACAAGTGCGGAGAATACGGGACAAGGGGAAAGAGGGGTGGACAAGGGCAAATAGGGGCGGGCAATTACAAAGAGGGGCGGACAAGGGCAAAGAGGGGCGGACAAGGGCAAAGAGGGGCGGACAAGGGCAAAGAGGGGCGGATAAGAACGGAGAATACGGGACAAGGGCAAAGAGAAGCGGAGAAGTGCAAAAGGGGGCGGACAAGGGCAAACAGGGTCGGACAAGTGCGGAGAATACGGGACAAGGGTAAAGAGGGGCGGACAAGTGCAAAGAGGGGCGGACAAGTGCAAAGAGGGACGGACAAGTGCAAAGAGGGACGGACAAGTGCAAAGAGGGATGGACAAGTGCGGAGAATAAGGGACAAGGGCAAAGAGGGGCGGACAAGTGCAAAGAGGGGCGGAGGAGGGCAAAGAGGGGCGGACAAGAGCAAAGAGAGGCGGACAAATGCGAAGAATACGGGACAAGGGCAATGAGGGGCGGACAAGGGCAAAGAGGGGCGGACAAGTGCAAAGAGGTGCGGACAACGGCGGAGGATAAGGGACAAGAGCAAATAGGGACGGACAAGGGCAAAGAGGGGCGGAAAAAGGCAAAGAGAGGCAGACAAGGGCAAAGAGGGTCGGATAGGGGCAAAGAGGGGCGGACAAGTGCAAAGAGAGGCGGTCAAGGGCAAAGAGGTGCGGACAAAGGCAAAGAAGTGCGGACAAGTGCAAGGAGGGGCGGACAAGGGCAAAGAGGGTCGGACAAGTGCGGAGAATACGTGACAAAGGCAAGGAGGGGCAGACAAGTGCAAAGAGGGGCGGAAAAGTGAAAAGAGGAGCGGACAAGTGTGGAGAATAGGGGACAAGTGCAAAGATTGGTGGACAAGGGCAAAGAGGGGCGGAAAAGTTCAAAGAGGAGCGGAAAATTGCAAAGAGGGGCGGACATGTGCGGAGAATACGGGACAAGGGCAAAGGAGGCGGAAAACTGGAAAGAGGTGCAGACAAGGGCAAAGAGGGGCGGACAAGTGTGGAGAATATGGGACAAGGGCAAAGAGGGGCGGACAAGGGCAAAGATGTGCGGACAGGTGCGGAGAATACGGGACAAGGGCAAAGAGGGGCAGACAAGTGCAAAAAGGGTGGGAAAAGGGCAAAGGGGTTGGACAAGGGCATAGAGGGTCAGACAAGTGCAAAGAGGGGCGGACAAGTGCGGAGAATACGGGACAAGGGCAAACAGGGTCGGACAAGGGCAAAGAGGGTCGGACAAGGTCAGAGAATACGGGACAAAAGCAAAGAGGGGCGGACAAGGGCAAACAGGAGCGGACAAGGGCAAAGAGGGTCCGACATGTGCGGAGAATACGGGACAAGGGCAAAGAGGGGCAGAGAAGGGCAGAGAATACGGGACAAGGGCAAAGAGGGGCAGACAAGGGCAAAGAAGGGCGGACAAGGGCAAAGAAGGGCGGACAAGGGCAAAGAGGGGAGGACAAGGGCAAAGAGGGGGGGACAAGGGCAAAGAGGGGCGGACAAGTGCGGAGAATACAGGACAAGGGCAAAGAGGGACGGACAAGGGCAAAGAGGGGCGGACAGGTTCGGAGAATACGGGACAAGGGCAAAGAGGAGCAGACAAGGGCAAAAAGGGTCGGAAAAGGGCAAAGGGGGTGGACAAGGGTAAACAGCTTCGGACAAGGGCAAAGAGGTGCGGAGAAGTGTGGAGAACACGGCACAAGGGCAAAGAGGGTCGGACAAGAACGGAGAATACGGGACAAGAGCAAGGAGGGGCGGACAAGGGCAAAGAGGGGCGGAAAAGTGCAAAGAGGGGCGGACAAGTGTTGAGAATAGGGGACAAGTGCAAAGATTGGTAGACAAGGGTAAAGAGGGGAGGAAAAGGGCAAAGAGGGGCGGACAAGTGCGGAGAATACGGGACAAGTGCAAAGAGGGGCAGAGAAGGGAAGAGAATACGGGACAAGGGCAAAGAGGGGCGGACAAGGGCAAAGAAGGGCGAACAAGGGCAAAGAAGGGCGGACAAGTGCAAAGAAGGGCGGACAATTGCGGAAAATACAGGACAAGGGCAAAGAGAGTCAGACAAGGGCAAAGAGGGGTGGACAAGGGCAAAGAAAAGAGGACAAGTGCAAACAAGTGCGGACAAGGTCAAAGAGGCGCGGACAAGGGCAAAGAGGGGAGGACAAGTGCGGAGAATACGGGACAAGGGCAAAGAGGGGCGGACAAGGGCAAAGAGGGGCGGACAAGTGCAGAGAATACGGGACAAGGGCAAAGACAGGCAGACAAGGGCAAAGAGGGGCGGACAAAGGCAAAGAGGGGCGGAGAAGGGCAAAGAGGGTCGGACAAGGGCAAAGAGGGTTGGACAAGGGCAAAGAGGGGCGGACAAGGGCAAAGAGGGGCGGACAAGGGCAAAGAGAGGTGTACAAGTGCGGAGAATAAGGGACAAGGGCAAAGAGGGGCGAACAAGTGCAAAGAGGGGCGGAAAAGTGCAAAGAGAGGCGGACAAGTACTAAGAATACGGGACAAGGGCAATGAGGGGCGGACAAGGGCAAAGAGGGGCGGACAAGGGCAAAGAGGGGCGGACAAGGGCAAAGAGGGGCGGACAAGTGCGGAGAATAGTGGACAATTGCAAAGAGTGGTGGAGAAGGGGAAAGAGGGGCGGACAAGGGCAAAGAGGGGCGGAGTAGTGCAAAGAGTGGCAGACAAGTGCGGAGAATACGGGACAGGGGCAAAGAGGGGTGGAAAAGTTCAATGACATTTGGACAAGTCCGGAGAATACGGTACAAGGGCAAAGAGGGGCGGACAATGGCAAAGAGGGGCAGACAAGGGCAAAGAGGGACGGACAAGTGCAAAGAGGGGCGGACAAGTGCGGAGAATAGGGGACAAGTGCAAAGAGTGGTGGACAAGGGCAAAGAGGGGCGGAAAAGTGCAAAGAGGGGAGGAAAAGTGCGGAGGATAGGGGACAAGCGCAAAGATTGGTGGACAAGGGCAAAGAGGGGCGTAAAAGGGTAAAGAGGTGCAGACAAGGGCAAAGAGGGGCTGACAAGTGCGGAGAATACGGGACAAGGGCAAAGAGGGGCAGACAAGGGCAAAAAGGGTCGGACAAGGGCAAAGGGGGTGGACAAGTGTAAAGAGCTTCGGACAAGGGCAAAGAGGTGCGGAGAAGTGTGGAGAACACGGCACAAGGGCAAAGAGGGTCGGACAAGAACGGAGAATACGGGACAAGAGCAAGGAGGGGCGGACAAGGGCAAAGAGGGGCGGAAAATTGCAAAGAGGGGCAGACAAGGGCAAAGAGGGTCAGACAAGGGCAAAGTGGGGCGGACAAGGGCAAAGAGGGGTTGAAAAGGGCAAAGAGGAGCGGACAAGTGCGGAGAATACAGGAAAAGTGCAAAGAGGGGCGGACAAGGGCAAAGAGGTTCGGACAAGGGCAAAGAGGGGCGGACAAGGGCGGAGAATACGGGACAAGGGCAAAGAGGGGCAGAGAAGGGCAAAGAGGGGCGGAAAATTGCGGAAAATACCCGACAAGGGAAAAGAGGGGCGGACAAGGGCAAAGAGGGGCGGACAAGGGCAAAGAGGGGCGGACAAGGGCAAAGAAGTTCGGACAAGTGGAAAGGGGGCGGACAAGTGCGGAGAATACGGGACAAGGGCAAAGAAGTTCGGACAAGGGCAAAGAGGGGCGGACAAGGGCAAAGAGGGGCGGACAAGGGCAAAGAGGGGCGGACAAGGGCAAAGAGGGGTGGACAAGGGCAAAGAGAGGTGTACAAGTGCGGAGAATAAGGGACAAGGGCAAAGAGGGGCGAACAAGTGCAAAGAGGGGCGGAAAAGTGCAAAGAGAGGCGGACAAGTACTAAGAATACGGGACAAGGGCAATGAGGGGCGGACAAGGGCAAAGAGGGGCGGACAAGGGCAAAGAGGGGCGGACAAGGGCAAAGAGGGGCGGACAAGTGCGGAGAATAGTGGACAATTGCAAAGAGTGGTGGAGAAGGGGAAAGAGGGGCGGACAAGGGCAAAGAGGGGCGGAGTAGTGCAAAGAGTGGCAGACAAGTGCGGAGAATACGGGACAGGGGCAAAGAGGGGTGGAAAAGTTCAATGACATTTGGACAAGTCCGGAGAATACGGTACAAGGGCAAAGAGGGGCGGACAATGGCAAAGAGGGGCAGACAAGGGCAAAGAGGGACGGACAAGTGCAAAGAGGGGCGGACAAGTGCGGAGAATAGGGGACAAGTGCAAAGAGTGGTGGACAAGGGCAAAGAGGGGCGGAAAAGTGCAAAGAGGGGAGGAAAAGTGCGGAGGATAGGGGACAAGCGCAAAGATTGGTGGACAAGGGCAAAGAGGGGCGTAAAAGGGTAAAGAGGTGCAGACAAGGGCAAAGAGGGGCTGACAAGTGCGGAGAATACGGGACAAGGGCAAAGAGGGGCAGACAAGGGCAAAAAGGGTCGGACAAGGGCAAAGGGGGTGGACAAGTGTAAAGAGCTTCGGACAAGGGCAAAGAGGTGCGGAGAAGTGTGGAGAACACGGCACAAGGGCAAAGAGGGTCGGACAAGAACGGAGAATACGGGACAAGAGCAAGGAGGGGCGGACAAGGGCAAAGAGGGGCGGAAAATTGCAAAGAGGGGCAGACAAGGGCAAAGAGGGTCAGACAAGGGCAAAGTGGGGCGGACAAGGGCAAAGAGGGGTTGAAAAGGGCAAAGAGGAGCGGACAAGTGCGGAGAATACAGGAAAAGTGCAAAGAGGGGCGGACAAGGGCAAAGAGGTTCGGACAAGGGCAAAGAGGGGCGGACAAGGGCGGAGAATACGGGACAAGGGCAAAGAGGGGCAGAGAAGGGCAAAGAGGGGCGGAAAATTGCGGAAAATACCCGACAAGGGAAAAGAGGGGCGGACAAGGGCAAAGAGGGGCGGACAAGGGCAAAGAGGGGCGGACAAGGGCAAAGAAGTTCGGACAAGTGGAAAGGGGGCGGACAAGTGCGGAGAATACGGGACAAGGGCAAAGAAGTTCGGACAAGGGCAAAGAGGGGCGGACAAGGGCAAAGAGGGGCGGACAAGGGCAAAGAGGGGCGGACAAGGGCAAAGAGGGGTGGAGAATTGCGGAGGATATGGGACAAGGGCAAAGAGGGGCGGACAAGTGCAAAGAGGGGCGTACAAGAACAAAGAGAGCCGGACAAGGGCAAAGAGGGGCGGACAAGGGCAAATAGGGGCGGACAAGGGCAAAGAGGTGCGGACAAGTTTGGAGAGTACGGGACAAAGGCAAAGAGGGGCGTACAAGGGCAAAGAGGGGCGGACAAGGGCAAAGAGAGGCGGACAAGTGCAAAGAGGGTTGGACAAGGACAAATATTGGTGGACAAGTGCAAAGAGGGGCGGACAAGGGCAAAGAGGGTCGGACAAGGGCAAAGAGGGTAGGACAAGGGCAAAGAGCGGCGGAGAAGACCGGAGAATACGGGACAGGGTCAAAGAGGGGTGGACAAGGGCAAAGAGGGGCGGACAAGGGCAAAGAGGGGCGCACAAGGGCAAAGAGGGGCGGACAAGTGCGTAGAATACAGGACAATGGCAAAGAGAGTCAGACAAGGGCAAAGAGGAGAGGACAAGTGCAAAGAGAGGCTGGCAAGTGCGGAGAATACGGGACAAGGGCAAAGAGATGCGGACAAGAACAAAGAGGGGCGGACAAGGGCAAAGAGGGGCGGAGAAGTGCGGAGGATATAGGACAAGGGCAAAGAGGGGCGGACAAGGGCAAAGAGGGGCGGACAAGGGCAAAGAGGGGCGGACAAGGGCAAAGAGGGGCGGACAAGGGCAAAGAAGGGCGGACAAAAACAAAGAGGGTCTGACAAGTGCGGAGAATAAGGGACAAGGGCAAAGAGGGTCGGACAAGGGCAAAGAGGGACCGACAAGTGCAAAGAGGGGCGGACAAGTGCAGAGAATAAGGGACAAGGGCAAAGAGGGGCGGACAAGGGCAAAGAAAGGCGGACAATTGCGGAGAATTATGGACAAGGGCAAAGAGAGGTGGACAAGGGCAAAGAGGGGCGGACAAGGGCAAAGATGGGCTGAAAATGACAAAGAGGAGCGGAAAAGTGCGGAGAATATGGTAAGGGGCAAAGAGGGGCGGACAAGGGCAAAGAGGGACGGACAAGTGCGGAGAATACAGGACAAGGGCAAAGAGAGGTGGACAAGGGCAATGAGGGGTGGACAAGTGCAAAGAGGGGCTGAAAAGGTCAAAGAGGAGCAGACAATTTCGGAGAATACGGGAAAAGTGAAAAGAGTATCGGACAAGTGCAAAGAGGGTCGGAAAAGGGCAAAGAGCGGCGGACAAGTGCGGAGAATACGGGACAAGTGCAAAGAGGGACGGAGAAGTGCAGAGAATACGGGACAAGGGCACAGAGGGGCGGACAAGGGCAAAGAGTGGCGGACAAGTGCAAAGAGGAACGGACAAGTGCGGAGAATACGTGGCAAGGGCAAAGAGTGGCAGACAAGCGCGGCGAAAACGGGACAAGGGCAAAGAGGGGCGGACAAGGGCAAAGAGGGTTGGAGAAGTGCGGAGAATAAGAGACAAGTGCAAAGAGGGGCGGACAATTGCGGAGAATACGGGACAAGTGCAAAGAGGGGGGCGGACAAGGGCATAGAGGGGCGGACAATTGCGGAGAATACCCGACAAGGGCAAAGAGGGGTGGACAAGGGCAAAAAGGGGCGGACAAGGGCAAAGAGGGGCGGAGAAGTGCGGAGAATACGGGACAAGGGCAAGGAGGGGAAGAAAAGTGCAAAAATGGGCGGAAAAGTTCAAAGAGGGGTGGACAAGGGTAAAGAGGGTCGCACAAGGGCAAAGAGGCATGGAGAAGTGCGGAGAATAAGGGACAAGTGCAAAGAGGGGCGGACAAGTGCGTAGAATACAGGACAATGGCAAAGAGAGTCAGACAAGTGCAAAGAGGGGCGGACAAGGACAAAGATTTGTGGACAAGGGCAAAGAAGGGCGGACAAGGGCAAAGAGGGTCGGAAAAGGGCAAAGAGGCGCGGACAATGGCAAAGCGGGGCGGATAAGCATGGAGAATACGGGACAAGGGCAAAGAGGGGCGGAGAAGGGCAAAGAGGGTTGGATAAGTGCGGAGAATACGGTACAAGTGCAAAGAGGGGCGGACAATGGCAAAGAGGAGAGGACAAGTGCAAAGAGAGGCTGGCAAGTGCGGAGAATACGGGACAAGGGCAAAGAGATGCGGACAAGAACAAAGAGGGGCGGAAGGGCAAAGAGGGGCGGAGAAGTGCGGAGGATATAGGACAAGGGCAAAGAGGGGCGGACAAGGGCAAAGAAGGGCGGACAAGTGCAGAGAATAAGGGCCAAGAGCAAAGAGAAGCGGAAAATGCAAAGACGGGCGGACAAGGTCAAAGAGGCGTTGACAAGTGCGGTGAACACGGGATAATGGCAAAGAGAGGTGGACAAGAACAAAGAGGGGCGGACAAGGGCAAAGAGGGTTGGAGAAGTGCGGAGAATAAGAGACAAGTGCAAAGAGGGGCGGACAATTACGGAGGATACGGGACAAGTGCAAAGAGGGGCAGACAAGGGAATAGAGGGGCGGACAATTGCGGAGAATACCCGACAAGGGCAAAGAGGGGCGGACAAGGGCAAAGAGGGGCGGACAAGGGCAAAGAGGGGCGGACAAGTGCAATGTGGGACGGACAACTGAGGAGAACACGGGACAAGGGCAAAGAGTGGCGGACCAGCGCGGAGAATACGGGACAAGGGCAAAGAGGCGTGGACAAGGGGAAAGGGGGGCGGACAAGAGCGGAGAATAAGGGACACGGGCAAAGAGGGGCGGACAAGGGCAAAGAGGGGCGGACAAGGGCAAAGAGGGGCGGACAAGTGCGGAGAATACGGGACAAGGGCAAGGAGGGGAAGACAAGTGCAAAAATGGGCGGAAAAGTTCAAAGAGGGGCGGACAAGGGCAAAGAGGGGCGGACAAGGGCAAAGAGGGGCGGACAAGTGCGGAGAATATGGACAAGGGCAAAGAGGGGCAGGCAATGGCAAAGAGGGGCGGAAAAGGGCAAAGAGATGCGGACAAGTGCAAAGAGGGGTGGACAAGGGAAAAGAGGGGCGGATAAGGGCAAGGAGGGGCGGAAAAGGGCAAGGAGGGGTGGACAAATACGGAGAATAAGGAACAAGGGCAAAGAGGCTCTGAAAATTGCATAGAGGAGCAGACAAGTGCAAAGAGGTGCGGACAATTGCGGAGAATACGGGACAAGGGCAAAGAGGGGCGGACAATGGCAAAGAGAGGCGGACAAGTGCAAAGAATACGGTACAAGGCAAAGAGGAGAAGACAAGGGCAAAGAGGGGCGCACAACAGCAAAGAGGAGCGCACAAGGGCAAAGAGGGGCGGACAAGGGCAAAGAAGGTCTGAAAATGGCAAAGAGGATCGGACAAGTGCGGAGAATACAGGAAAAGTGCAAAGAGGGGCGAACAATGGCAAAGAGGGGTGGACAAGTTCTAAGAGGGGCTGAAAAGGGCTAAGAGGAGCAGACAAGTGCGGAGAATATGGGAAAAGTGCAAAGAGGCTTGGACAAGTGCAAAGAGGGTCGGAAAAGGGCAAAGAGGGGCGGACAAGTGCGGAGAATACGGGACAAGGGCAAAGAGGGACGGAGAAGAGCAGAGAATACGGGAGAAGGGCACAGAGGGGCGAAGAAGGGCAAAGAAGGGCGGACAAGGGCAAAGAGAGGCAGACAAGGGCAAAGAGAGGCGGACAAGAACAAAGAGAGCCGGACAAGGGCAAAGAGGGGTGGACATTGGCAAATTGGGGCGGACAAGTGTGGAGAATACTGGACAAGGGCAAAGAGAGTCGGACAAGGGCAAAGAGGGTCGGAGAAGTGCAAAGAGGGGCGGACAAGTGAAAAGAAGTGCGGACAAAAGCAAAGAGAAGCGGACAAGGGCAAGGAGGGGCGGAAAAATACAAAGAAGTTCAGACAAGTGCGGAGAATACGGGTCAAGAGCAAGGAGGGGCGGACAAGGGAAAAGAGGGGCGGAAAAGTGCAAAGAGGGGCGGACAAATGCGTAGAATAGGGGACAAGGGCAAAGATCGTGGACAAGGGCAAAGAGGGGAGGACAAGGGCAAAGAGGGGCGGACAAGGGCAAAGAGGGGCAGACAAGTGCGGAGAATACGGGACAAGGGCAAAGAGAGGCGGAAAACAGCAATGAGGGGCAGACGAGGGCAAAGAGGGGCGGACAAGTGCGGAGAATAAGGGACAAGGTCAAAGAGGGTCAGACAAGGTCAAAGATGGGCGGACAAGTGCGGAGAATAGGGGACAAGTGCAAGAGGAGTGGACAAGTGCAAAGAGGGGCGGACAAGGGCAAAGAGTGCCGGACAAGTGCGGAGAATACGGGACAAGGGCAAAGAGGGGCGGACAAGGGCAAAGAGGGTCGGACAAGGGCAAAGAGGGGCGGACAAGGGCAAAGAGGTTCGGACAAGGGCAAAGAGGGGCGGACAAGTGCGGAGAATACGGGACAAGGGCAAAGAGGGGTGGACAAGGGCAAAGCGGGGCGGACAAGTGCAAAGAAGGGCTGAAAATGGCAAAGAGGATCGGACAAGTGCGGAGAATACGGGAAAAGTGCAAAGTGGGGCGGACAAGGGCAAAGAGGTGCGGACATGTGTAAAGAGAGGCGGACAATTGCGGAGAATACGGGACAAGTGCATAGAGGGGTGCACAACTGCAAAGAGGGGCTGAAAAGGGCAAAGAGGAGCAGACAAGTGCGGAGAATACGGGAAAGGTGCAAAGAGGCTTGGACAAGTGCAAAGAGGGTCGGAAAAGGGCAAAAAGGGGCGGACAAGTGCGGAGAATAGGGGACAAGGGCAAAGGGGGACGGAGGAGAGCTGAGAATACGGGACAAGGGCACAGAGGGGCGGACAAGGGCAAAGAAGGGCGGACAAGGGCAAAGAGAGGCAGAGAAGGGCAAAGAGAGCCGGACAAGGGCAAAGCGGGGCAGACAAGGGAAAACAGGGGCGGACAAGTGCGGAGAATACGGGACAAGGGCAAAGACGATTGGACAAGAGCAAAGAGGGTCAGACAAGGGAAAGAGGTGCGGACAAGGGCAAAGAGGGGCGGACAAGTGCCAAGAAGTGCGGAGAAGTGCGGAGAATACAGGAAAAGTGCAAAGAGGGGCGGACAAGAGCAAAGAGGGATGGAAATGGGCAAAGAGGGGCGGACATGGGCAAAGAGGGGCGAACAAGGGCAAAGAGAGGGGGACAAGTGCAGAGAATACGGGATAAAGGCAAAGAGGAACGGACAAGGGCAAAGAGGGGCGGACAAGGGCAAAAAGTGGCAGAGAAGTGCGGAAAATACAGGACAAGGGAAAGAGGGGCGGACAAGGGCAAAGAGGGGCGGAGAAGTGCGGAGAATACGGGACAATGCCAAAGAGGTGCGGACAATGCCAAAGAGGGGCGGACAAGGGCAAAGAGGGGCAGACAAGGGCAAAGAGGGGCGGACAAGGGCAAAGAGGGGCGGACAAGGGCAAAGAGGGGCGGACAAGGGCAAAGAGGGGCGGACAAGGGCAAAGAGGGGCGGACAATATCGGAGAATACCTGACAAGGGCAAAGAGGGTCGGACAAGGGCAAAGATGGGCGGACAAGTTCAAAGAGGGGCGGACAAGGGCAAAAAGATGCGGAGAAGTGCAATGGGGCAGTTATGGCAAAGAGGGGCGGACAAGGGCAAAGAGAGGCGGACAACTGCGGAGAATAGCGGACAAGAGCAAAGAAGGGCGGACAACGGCAAAGAGGGGCGGACAACGGCAAAGAGGGGCGGACAAGTGCAGAGAATACGGGACAAGAGCAAAGAGGGGCGGAGAAGGGAAAAGAAGGGCGTACAAAGGGAAAGAGGGGCGGAGAAGTGCGGAGAATACCGGACAAGGGCAAAGAGGGGCAGAGAAGGGAAAAGAGGGGCGTACAAGGGGAAAGAGGGGCGGAGAAGTGCGGAGAATACCGGACAAGGGCAAAGAGGGGCGGAAAATTGCAAACAGGGGCGGACAAGTGTAAAGAGGGGCGGAAAAGGGCAAAGAGGTGCGGACAAGGGCAAAGAGGAGCGGACAAGTGCGGAGAATAGGGGACAAGGGCAAAGAGGTGCGGAGAAGTGCGGATATTACGGGAAAAGTGCAAAGAGGGGCGGACAAGAGCAAAGAGGGGCGGACAAGAGCAAAGATGGGCGGAGAAGTGCGGAGAATACAGGACAAGGGGAAAGAGAGTCGGAGAAGGGCAATGAGGGGCGGACAAGTGCAAAGAGGGGCAGAGAAGTGTGGAGAATACGGGACAAGTGCAAAGAGGTGCGGACAACGGCAAAGAGGGGCGGACAAGGGTAAAGAGGGGCGGACAAGGGCAAAGAGGGGAGGACAAGCTCAAGGAGAGGGGGACAAGTGCAGAGAATACGGGACAAGGGCAAAGAGGAACGGACAAGGGCAACGAGGGGCGGACAAGGGCAAAGAGGGGCGGACAAGTGCAGAGAATACGGGACAAGGGCAAAGAGGGGCAGACAGGGCAAAGTTGGGCGGACAAGGGCAAAGAGGGGCAGACAAGGGCTAGGAGGGTCGGAAAAGTTCGAAGAGTTTCGGACAAGTTCGGAGAAAACGGGACAATGGCAAAGAGGGTCGGACAAGGGCAAAGAGGGTTGGACAAGTGCGGAGAATACGGGAGAAGGGGAAAGAGGGGCGGACAAGGGCAAAGAGGGGCAGAGAAGGGCAAAGAGGGGTGGACAAGGTCAAAGAGAGGCGGACAGTTTCAAAGAGGTGTGGACAAGTGCGGAAAATATGGGAAAAGTGCAAACAGGGGCGGACAATTGCAAAGAGGGGTGGACAAGGGCAAAGAGGGGCGGATAAGGTCTAAAGAGGGGCGGACAAGGGCAAAGAGAGAGGGACAAGTGCAGAGAATATGGGACAAGGGCAAAGAGAGGCGGACAAGGGCAAAGAATGGCGGACAAGGGCAAAGAATGGCGGACAAGGGCAAAGAGGGGCAGAGAAGTGAGGAGAATACCGGAAAAGGCAAAGAGGGGCGGACAAGTTCAAAGAGGGGCGGACAAGTGCAAAGTGGGGCGGACAATTGCAAAGAGGGGCGGACAATTGCAAAGAGGGGCGGACAAGTGCAAAGAGGGGCGGACAAGTGCAAAGAGGGGCGGACAAGTGCGGAGAATACGGGACAAGGGCTAAGAGGGGCGGACAAGGGCAAAGAGGGTCAGACAAGGGAAAGAGGTTCGGACAAGGGCAAAGAGGGGCGGACATGTGCAAAGAGGGGCGGACAAGTGCAAAGAGGGGCGGACAAGTGCGGAGAACAGGCGACAAGGGCAAAGAGGTGCGGAGAAGTGCAGAGAATACGGGAAAAGTGCAAAGAGGGTCGGACAAGAGCAAAGAGGGGCGAAAAGGGCAAAAAGGGGCGGACAAGGACAAAGAGGTGCGGACAATTGTAAAGAGGCACGGACAAGGACAAAGAGGGATGGACAGGGGCAAAGAGGGGCGGAAAAGTGCGGAGAATACGGAACAAGAGCAAAGAGGGGCGAATAAGGGCAAAGAGGGGCGAAGAAGGGCAAAGAGGGGCGAAGAAGTGCAAAGAGGGGCGAAGAAGTGCAAAGAGGGGCGAAGAAGGGCAAAGAGGGGCGGAGAAGTGCGTAGAATACAGGACAAGTGGAAAGAGAGGCGGACAAGGGCAATGAGGGGCGGACAAGGGCTATGAGTGGCGGACAAGTGCAAAGAGGGGCGGACAAGGGCAAAGAGGGGCAGAGAAAAGTGGAGAATATGGGACAAGTACAAAGAGGTGCGGACAACGGCAAAGAGGGGGGGACAAAGGCAAAGGCGGGGGACAAGAGCAAAGAGAGGGGGACAAGTGCAGAGAATACGGGACAAGGGCAAAGAGGAACGGACAAGGGCAAAGAGGGGCGGACAAGGGCAAAAAGTGCCGGAGAAGTGCGGAAAATACGGAACAAGGGCAAAGAGGGGCGGACAAGGGCAAAGAGGTGCCGAGAATTGCAGACAATACGGGACAAGGGCAAAGAGGGGCAGACAGGGCAAAGAGGGTCGGACAAGGGCGGAGAATACGGGAGAAGGGGTAAGAGGGGCGGACAAGGGCAAAGAGGGGCAGAGAAGGGCAAAGAGGGGCAGAGAAGGGCAAAGAGGGGCAGAGAAGGGCAAAGAGGGGTGGACAAGGGCAAAGAGAGCCGGACAGTTTCAAAGAGGTGTAGACAAGTGCGGACAATATGGGAAAAGTGCAAACAGCGGAGGACAAGTGCAAAGAGGGGTGGACAAGGGCAAAGAGGGGCGGATAAGGTCAAAGAGGGGCGGACAATGGTAAAGTTGCGCGTACAAGAGCAAAGAGGGTTGGACAAGGGAAAAGAGGGGCGGATAAGTGAGGAGAATACGGGACAAGAGCAAAGAGGTGCGGAGAAGGGCAAAGGGGGCGGACAAGGGCAAAGGTGGGCGGAGAATTGCGGAGAATACGGGACAAGGGAAAGAGAGGCGGACAAGGGCAAAGAGGGGCAGACAAGTGCAAAGAGGGGCGGACAAGGGCAAAGAGGGGCAGAGAAGTGCGGAGAATATGGGACAAGGGCTAAGAGGTGCGGACAACGGCAAAGAGGGGCGGACAAGGGCAAAGAGGTGCGGACAAAGGCAAGGGGGCGGATAAGAGCAAGGAGGGGCAGACAAGGGCAAAGAGGGGCGGACAAGTGCTGAGAATACGGGACAAGGGATAAGAGGGGCGGACAAAGGCAAGGAGGGTCAGAGAAGGGCAAAGAGGGGCGGACAAGGGCAAAGAGGGGTGGACAAGGGCAAAGAGGGGTGGACAAGGGCAAAGAGGGGCGGACAAGGGCAAAGAGGGGCGGACAAGGGCAAAGAGGGGCGGAGTAGTGCGGAGAATACGGGAAAAGTTCAAAGACAGGCGGACAAGGGCAAAGAGGGCGGAGAAGTGCGGAGAATACAGGACAAGTGCAAAGAGGGGCGGACAAGGGCAAAGAGGTGCGGACAAGGGCAAAGAGGGGCGGACAAGGGAAAGAGGGGCGGACAAGGGAAAGAGGGGCAGAGAAGTGCGGAGAATACGGGAGAAGGGCAATGAGTTGCGGACAACGGGAAAGAGTGGCGGACAAGGGCAAAGAGAGGGGGACAAGAGAAGAGAATACGGGACAAGGGCAAAGAGGGGCGTACAAGGGGAAAGATGGGCGGAGAAGTGCGGAGAATTCCGGACAAGGTCAAGAGGGTTGGACAAAGGCAAAGAGGGGCGGAAAAGGGCAAAGAGGGGCGGACAATGGCAAAGAGGGGCGGACAAGTGCGGACAATACGGGACAAGGGCAAAGAGGGGGGGACAGGGCAAAAAGGGGCGGACAAGGGCAAAGAAGGGTTGACAAGGGGAAAGAGGGGCGGACAAGATCGGGGAATACCTGACAAGGGTAAAGAGGGGCGGACAAGGGCAAAGAGGTGCGGAGAAGTGCGGAGAATACGGGAAAAGTGCAAAGAGGGGCGGACAAGAGCTAAGAGAGGCGGACAAGGGCAAAGAGGGTCAGACAAGGGAAAGAGGGGTGGACAAGGGCAAAGAGGGGCGGACAAGTGCAAAGAGGGGCGGACAAGTGCGGAGAATAGGGGACAAGGGCAAAGAGGTGCGGAGAAGTGCGGAGAATACGGGAAAAGTGCAAAGAGGGGCAGACAAGAGCAAAGAGGGGCGGACAAGGACAAAGAGGGGCGGACAATTGTAAAGAGGCGAGGACAAGAGCAAAGAGGGTTGGACAAGGGCAAAGAGGGGCAGATAAGTGCGGAGAAAACGGGACAAGAGCAAAGAGGTGCGGAGAAGAGCAAAGAGAGGTGGACAAGGGCAAAGAATGGCGGAGAAGTGCTGACAATATGGGACAAGGTGAAAGAGAGGCGGACAAGGGCAAAGAGGGGCGGACAAGGGCAAAGAGGGGCGGACAAGGGCGGAGAATACGGGACAAGGGCAAAGAGGGGCGGACAATGGCAAAGAGGGGCGGACAAGTGCAAAGAGGTGTTGACCAGGGGAAAGAGGGGCGGACAACTTCGGAGAACACGGGACAAGGGCAAAGAGGGTCGGACAAGGGCAAAGAGGGTCGGACAAGGGCAAAGAGGGGCGGACAAGGGCAAGGAGGGGAGGACAAGTGCAAAGAGAGGTGGACAAGAGCAAAGAGGGGCAGACAAGTGCAAAGAGGGGCGGAAAAGTGCGGAGAATAAGGGACAAGGGCAAAGGGGGGCAGACAAGGGCAAAGAGGGGCGGACAAGGGCAAAGAGGGTTGGGCAAAGGCAAGGAGGGGCAGACAAGGTCTACGAGGGACGGACAAGTGCAAAGAGGGACGGACAAGTTCGGATAATATGGGACAAGGGCAAAGAGGGTCGGACAAGTGCAAAGAGGGGCGGACAAAGTCAAAGAGGGGCGGACAAATTCAAAGAGGGGCGGACAAAGTCAAAGAGGGGCGGACAAGTGCGGAGAATAGGGGACAAGAGCAAAGATTGTTGGACAAGTTCAAAGAGGTGCGGAAAATGGCAATGAGGGGCGGACAATTGCGGAGAATATGGGACAAGGGATAAGAGGGGCGGAAAAGTACAAAGAGGGGCGAACAAGAGCTAAGAGGGGCGGACAAGCGCGGAGAATAAGGTACAAGGGCAAAGAGGGTCGTACAAGGGAAAAGAGGGTCGTACAAGGGCAAGGAGGGGCGGACAAGGGCAAAGAGGGTCGCACAAGGGGAAAGAGGGACAGAGAAGTGCAGAGATTACAGGACAAGAACAAAGAGGATCGCAGAAGTGTGGAGAACACAGGCAAAGGAAAAGAGGGGCGGAAAAGGGCAAAGAGGGGCCGAGAAGGGCAAAGAGGTGCGGACAAGGGCAAAGAGGATTGGACAAGGGCAAAGAGGGGCGAACAACAGCAAAGAGGGGAGGACAAGTGCAGAGAATATGGAACAAGTGTATAGAGGGGCGGACAAGGGCAAAGAGGGGCGGACAAGGGCAAAGAGGGGCGGACAAGGGCAAAGAGGGGCGGAAAAGGGAAAAGAGGGGCGGAAAAGGGAAAAGAGGGGCGGATAAGTGAGGAGAATACGGGACAAGGGCAAAGAGGGGCGGACAAGGGCAAAGATGGGTGGACAAGGGCAAAGAGGGGTGGACAAGGGGAAAGAGGGGCGGACAAGGGCAAAGAGGGGCGGACAAGAGCGGAAAATACGGGACAAGTGCAAAGAGGGGCGGACAACTGCAAAGAGGGGCGGACAAGGGAAAAGAGGGGCGGACAAGTGCAAAGAGGGGCGGACAAGTGCAAAGAGGGGCAGACAAGTGCAGAAAACAAGGGACAAGGGCAAAGAGGGGCGGACAAGGGCGGAGAACACGGGACAAGGAAAAAGAGGGGCGGAAAAGGGCAAAAAGGGGCGGAAAAGGGAAAAGCGGGGCGGAGAAGTGCGGAGAACAGGGGACAACGGCAAAGATTGATGGACAAGAGCAAAGAGCGGCGGAGAAGGGCAAAAAGGGGCGGAGAAGGCCAAAGAGGGGCGGACAGGTGCAAAGAGGGGCAAACAAGGGAAAAGAGGTGTGGACAAGTTCAAAGAGGGGCGGACAAGGGCAAAGACGGGTGGAGAAGTGCGGAGAGTACGGTACAATAGAAAAGAGTGGCAGACAAGGGCAAAGAGCGGCAGACAAGGGCAAAGAGAGGCGGACAATTGCTGAGAAAATGGGGCAAGGGCATAGAGGGGCGGAGAGGGGAAAGAGGGGCGGACAATGGCAAAGAGGGGCAGACAAGGGCAAAGAGGGGCGGACAAGGGCAAAGAGGTTCGGACAAGGACGGAGAATATGGGACAAAGGCAAATAGGTGCGGACAATGGCAAAAGTGGCGGAAAAGTGCAAAGAGGGTCGGACAAGTGCGAAGAATACGGGACAAGGGTAAAGGGGAGCGGACAAGGGCGGAGAATATGGGAAAAGGGCAAAGAGGGGTGGAAAAGTGCAAAGAGGGGCGGACAAGGGCAAAGAGGTGCGGGGAAGGGCAAAGAGGGGCGGTCAAGTTCAAAGAGGGGCGGACAAGTGCAAAGAGAGGCGGAGAATACGGGACAAGGGAAAGAGGGGCGGACAAGTGCAAAGAGGGGAAGACAAGGGCAAAGAGGGACGGAAAAGGGCGGAAAATAAGGGACAAGGGCAAAGAGGTGCGGACAAGAGCAAAGAGGGGTGGACAAGGGCAAAGAGGGGCGGACAAGGGCAAAGAGGGGCGGACAAGGGCAAAGAGGGGCGGACAAAGGCAAAGAGCGGCGGACAAGTGCAGAGAATACGGGACAAGGGCAAAGAGGGGCATACAAGGGCAAAGAGGGGCGGAGAAAGGAAAAGATGGGCGGACAAGTGCGGAGAATACGGGACAAGGGCAAAGAGGCAGACAAGGGCAAAGAGGGGCGAACAAGGGCAAAGACTGGCGTAGAAGAGCAAAGATGGGCGGACAAGGGCAAAGAGGGGCGGACAAGTGCGGAGAATACCGGACAAGGGCAAAGACGGGCGGACAAGGGCAAAGAGGGGGGGACAAGTGCAGAGAATACGGGATAAGGGCAAAGAGGATTGGACAAGGGCAAAGAGGGGCGAACAACAGCAAAGAGGGGAGGACAAGTGCGGAGAATATGGAACAAGTGTAAAGAGGGGCGGACAAGGGCAAAGAGGGGCGGACAAGGGCAAAGAGGGGTGGAAAAGGGAAAAGAGGGGCGGAAAAGGGAAAAGAGGGGCGGAAAAGGGAAAAGAGGGGCGGATAAGTGAGGAGAATACGGGACAAGGGCAAAGAGGGGCGGACAAGAGCGGAAAATACGGGACAAGTGCAAAGAGGGGCGGACAAGTGCAAAGAGGGGCGGACAAGGGAAAAGAGGGGCGGACAAGTGCAAAGAGGGGCAGACAAGTGCAGAAAACACGGGGCAAGGGCAAAGAGGGGCGGACAAGGGCGGAGAACACGGGACAAGGGAAAAGAGGGGCGGAAAAGGGCAAAAAGGGGCGGAAAAGGGAAAAGCGGGGCGGAGAAGTGCGGAGAACAGGGGACAACGGCAAAGATTGATGGACAAGAGCAAAGAGCGGCGGAGAAGGGCAAAAAGGGGCGGAGAAGGCCAAAGAGGGGCAGACAAGTGCAAAGAGTGGCAGATAAGTGCAAAGAGGGGCGGAAAAGGGCAAAGAGATTCGGACAGGTGCAAAGAGGGGCAAACAAGGGAAAAGAGGTGTGGACAAGTTCAAAGAGGGGCGGACAAGGGCAAAGAGGGGTGGACAAGTGCGGAGAGTACGGTACAATAGAAAAGAGTGGCAGACAAGGGCAAAGAGCGGCAGACAAGGGCAAAGAGAGGCGGACAATTGCTGAGAAAACGGGGCAAGGGCATAGAGGGGCGGAGAGGGGAAAGAGGGGCGGACAATGGCAAAGAGGGGCGGACAAGGGCAAAGAGTGTCGGACAAGGGCAAAGAGGTTCGGACAAGGACGGAGAATATGGGACAAGGGCAAATAGGTGCGGACAATGGCAAAAGTGGCGGAAAAGTGCAAAGAGGGTCGGACAAGTGCGGAGAATACGGGACAAGGGTAAAGGGGAGCGGACAAGGGCGGAGAATATGGAAAAAGGGCAAAGAGGGGTGGAAAAGTGCAAAGAGGGGCGGACAAGGGCAAAGAGGTGCGGGGAAGGGCAAAGAGGTGCGGGGAAGGGCAAAGAGGGGCGGTCAAGTTCAAAGAGGGGCGGACAAGTGCAAAGAGAGGCGGAGAATATGGGACAAGGGAAAGAGGGGCGGACAAGTGCAAAGAGGGGCAGAAAAGGGCAAAGAGGGATGGAAAAGGGCGGAAAATACGGGACAAGGGCAAAGAGGTGCGGACAAGGGCAAAGAGGGGCGTACAAGAGCAAAGAGGGGCGTACAAGAGCAAAGAGGGGTGGACAAGGGCAAAGAGGGGCGGACAAGGGCAAAGAGCGGCGGACAAAGGCAAAGAGCGGCGGACAAAGGCAAAGAGGGGCGGACAAGTGCGGAGAATACGGGACAAGGGCAAAGAGGGGCATACAAGGGCAAAGAGGGGCGGAGAAAGGAAAAGATGGGCGGACAAGTGCGGAGAATACGGGACAAGGGCAAAGAGGCGGACAAGGGCAAAGAGGGGCAGACAAGGGCAAAGACTGGCGTAGAAGAGCAAAGAGGGGCGGACAAGGGCAAAGAGGGGCGGACAAGTGCGGAGAATACCGGACAAGGGCAAAGACGGGCGGACAAGGGCAAAGAGGGGGGGACAAGTGCAGAGAATACGGGACAAGGGTAAAGAGGAGCGGACAAGGGCAAAGAGGGGCGGACAAGAGCAAAGAGTGGTCGACAAGGGCAATGAGGGGCGGACAAGTGCGGAGAATACGGGACAAGTGCAAAGAGGGGCAGACAATGGAAAAGAGGGGCGGACAAGGGATAAGAGGGGCGGAGAAGTGCGGAGAATACGGGACAAGGGCAAAGAGGGGCGGACAAGGGAAAGAGGGTCGGACAAGGACAAAGAGGGGCGGACAAGGGCAAAGAGGGGCGGACAAGTGCGGAGAATACGGGACAAGGGCAAAGCGTACTGGACAAGTGCGGAGAATACGGGACAAGGGCAAAGAGGTGCGGACAAGGGCGGAGAATACGGGACAAGGGCAAATAGTGGAGGACACGGGCAAACAGGGACGGACAAGGCCAACGTGGGACGGACAAGGGTAAAGAGGGGCGGACAAGGGCGGAGAATACGGGACAAGGGCAAAGTGGGGCGGAAAAGTGCAGAGAATACGGGACAAGGGCAAAGAGGGGCGGACAAGGCAAAGAAGGTAGGACAAGGGCAAGGAGGGTCGGACAAGGGCAAAGAGGGTCGGACAAGTGCGTAGACTACGGGACAAGGGCAAAGAGGGGCGGACAAGAGCAAAGAGGGTCGGAGAATGGCAAAGAGGGGCAGACAAGGGAAAAGAGTGGCGGACAAGTGCGGAGAATAGGGGACAACACGAAGATTGGTGGACAAGGCCAAAGAGGACAGGAAAATTGCAAAGAGAGGCGGACAAGTGCAAAAAAGGGGCGAACAAGGGCAAAGAGGGGCAGACAAGTGTGGAGAATACGGGACAAGTGAAAAGAGGGGCGAAAAAGTGCAGGGAGGGGCAGACAAGAGCAAAGAGTGGCGGACAATTGCGGAGAATCCGGGACAAGGGCAAATAGGGGTGGACAATGGGAAAGAGAGGCGCACAAGTGCGGAGAATATGGGACAGTGAAAGAGGGGCGGAAAAGGGCAAAGAGGGGCGGACAAGGGCAAAGGGGGCATACAAGGGCAAAGGGGGGTGGACAAGGGCAAAGAG
Source organism: Phaenicophaeus curvirostris (assembly GCF_032191515.1). Lineage (NCBI taxonomy): Eukaryota > Metazoa > Chordata > Aves > Cuculiformes > Cuculidae > Phaenicophaeus > Phaenicophaeus curvirostris. The sequence continues at coordinate 128,322 of NW_027206827.1, forward strand.
GGGCGGACATATGCGGAGAATACGGGACAACGGCAAAGAGGAGCGGACAAGGGCAAAGAGGGTCGGACAAGGGGAAAGAGGGGCAGACAAGTGCGGAGAATACGGGACAACGGTAAAGAGGGGCGGACAAGGGCAAAGAGGGGCGGACAAGGGCAAAGAGGGGCGGACAAGGGCAAAGAGGGGCGAACAATTCAAAGAGGGGCGAACAAGGGCAAAGAGGGGCGAACAAGGGCAAAGAGGGGCGAACAAGGGCAAAGAGGGGCGAACAAGTGCGGAGAATACGGGACAAGGGCAAAGTGTGCTGGACAAGTGCGGAGAATACGGGAAAAGGGCAAAGAGGGGCGGACAAGGGGGGAGAATACGGGACAAGGGCAAATAGTGGAGGACAAGGGCAAACGGGGCGGACAAGGGCAACGTGGGACGGACAAGGGTAAAGAGGGGCGGACAAGGGGGGAGAATACAGGACAAGGGAAAAGAGGGGCGGACAAGGTCAAAGACGGTTAGACAAGGGCAAAGAGGGGCGGACAAGGACAAAGAGGGGCGGACACGGGCAAAGAGGGGCAGACAAGAGCGGAGAATACTGGACAAGGGCAAAGAGGGGCGAACAATTCAAAGAGGGGCGAACAAGGGGAAAGAGGGGCGGACAAGGGAAAAGAGAGGCGGACATGTGCGGAGAATACGGGGCAAGGACAAAGAGGGGCGGACAAGGGGAAAGAGGGGCGGACAAGGGCAAAGAGGGGCGGACAAGGGCAAAGAGAGGCGGAAAATTGCGGAGAATAAGGGACAAGTTCAAAGAGGAGCAGACAAGGGCAAAGAGTTGCGGAGAAGGGCAAAGAGGGGCGGAAAAGGGCAAAGAGGGGCGGACAAGTGCGGAGAATTCGGGATATGTGCAAAGAGGGGCGGAGAAGGGCAAAGAGGGGCGGACAAGTTTCAAGACGGGTGGGCAAGGGTGAAGAGGGGCGGAAAAGTGCGGAGAATACGGGACAAGGGAAAAGAGGGGCAGACAAGGGCAAAGAGGGGCGAATAAGTGCAAAGAGGGGCGGACTTGGGCAAAGAGGGGCGGAAAATTCAAAGACGGGAGGACAAGGGCAAAGAGGGACGGATAAGTGGAAAGAGGGTTGGAAAAGTGAGGAGAATACGGGACAAGGACTATGAGGGGCGGACAAGGGCAAAGAGGAGCGGACAAGGGCAAAGAGGGGCAAACAATTCAAAGAGGGGCGAACAAGGGCAAAGAGGGGCGGACAAGGGCAAAGAGGGGCGGACAAGGGCAAAGAGGGGCGGACAAGGGCAAAGAGGGACGGACAAGTGCGGAGAATACGGGACAAGGGCAAAGTGTGCTGGACAAGTGCGGAGAATATGGGACAAGGGCAAAGAGGGGCGGACAAGGGCGGAGAATACGGGACAAGGGCAAATAGTGGAGGACAAGGGCAAACAGGGGCGGACAAGGGCAACGTGGGACGGACAAGGGCAAAGAGGGGCGGACAAGGGCGGAGAATACGGGACAAGGGAAAAGAGGGGCGGACAAGGTCAAAGACGGTTAGACAAGGGCAAAGAGGGGCGGACAAGGGCAAAGAGGGGCAGACAAGAGCGGAGAATACTGGACAAGGGCAAAGAGGGGCGAACAATTCAAAGAGGGGCGAACAAGGGGAAAGAGGGGCGGACAAGGGAAAAGAGAGGCGGACATGTGCGGAGAATACGGGACAAGGACAAAGAGGGGCGGACAAGGGCAAAGAGGGGCGGACAAGGGCAAAGAGGGGCGGAAAAGTGCGGAGAATACGGGACAAGTGCAAAAAAGGGGCGGACAAGGGCAAAGAGGGGCGGACAAGTGTGGAGAATACGGGACAAGTGAAAAGAGGGGCGAAAAAGTGCAGCGAGGGGAAGACAATAGCAAAGAGTGGCGGACAATTGCGGAGAATCCGGGACAAGGGCAAATAGGGGTGGACAATGGGAAAGAGAGGCGCACAAGTGCGGAGAATATGGGACAGGGAAAGAGGGGCGGAAAAGGGAAAAGAGGGGCGGACAAGGGCAAAGGGGGCAGACAAGGGCAAAGGGGGGTGGACAAGGGCAAAGAGGGGCGGACATATGCGGAGAATACGGGAGAAGGGGAAAGAGGGGCGGACAAGGGCAAAGAGGGGCAGAGAAGGGCAAAGAGGGGTGGACAAGGTCAAAGAGAGGCGGACAGTTTCAAAGAGGTGTGGACAAGTGCGGAAAATATGGGAAAAGTGCAAACAGGGGCGGACAAGTGCAGAGAATATGGGACAAGGGCAAAGAGAGGCGGATAAGGTCTAAAGAGGGGCGGACAAGGGCAAAGAATGGCGGACAAGGGCAAAGAGGGGCAGAGAAGTGAGGAGAATACCGGAAAAGGCAAAGAGGGGCGGACAAGTTCAAAGAGGGGCGGACAAGTGCAAAGTGGGGCGGACAATTGCAAAGAGGGGCGGACAAGTGCAAAGAGGGGCGGACAAGTGCAAAGAGGGGCGGACAAGTGCGGAGAATACGGGACAAGGACTAAGAGGGGCGGACAAGGGCAAAGAGGGTCAGACAAGGGAAAGAGGTTCGGACAAGGGCAAAGAGGGGCGGACATGTGCAAAGAGGGGCGGACAAGTGCAAAGAGGGGCGGACAAGTGCGGAGAACAGGCGACAAGGGCAAAGAGGTGCGGAGAAGTGCAGAGAATACGGGAAAAGTGCAAAGAGGGTCGGACAAGAGCAAAGAGGGGCGAAAAGGGCAAAAAGGGGCGGACAAGGACAAAGAGGTGCGGACAATTGTAAAGAGGCACGGACAAGGACAAAGAGGGATGGACAGGGGCAAAGAGGGGCGGAAAAGTGCGGAGAATACGGAACAAGAGCAAAGAGGGGCGAAGAAGGGCAAAGAGGGGCGAAGAAGGGCAAAGAGGGGCGGAGAAGTGCGTAGAATACAGGACAAGTGGAAAGAGAGGCGGACAAGGGCAATGAGGGGCGGACAAGGGCTATGAGTGGCGGACAAGTGCAAAGAGGGGCGGACAAGGGCAAAGAGGGGCAGAGAAAAGTGGAGAATATGGGACAAGTACAAAGAGGTGCGGACAACGGCAAAGAGGGGGGGACAAAGGCAAAGGCGGGGGACAAGTGCAAAGAGAGGGGGACAAGTGCAGAGAATACGGGACAAGGGCAAAGAGGAACGGACAAGGGCAAAGAGGGGCGGACAAGGGCAAAAAGTGCCGGAGAAGTGCGGAAAATACGGAACAAGGGCAAAGAGGGGCGGACAAGGGCAAAGAGGTGCCGAGAATTGCAGACAATACGGGACAAGGGCAAAGAGGGGCAGACAGGGCAAAGAGGGTCGGACAAGGGTGGAGAATACGGGAGAAGGGGTAAGAGGGGCGGACAAGGGCAAAGAGGGGCAGAGAAGGGCAAAGAGGGGCAGAGAAGGGCAAAGAGGGGCAGAGAAGGGCAAAGAGGGGCAGAGAAGGGCAAAGAGAGCCGGACAGTTTCAAAGAGGTGTAGACAAGTGCGGACAATATGGGAAAAGTGCAAACAGCGGAGGACAAGTGCAAAGATGGGTGGACAAGGGCAAAGAGGGGCGGATAAGGTCAAAGAGGGGCGGACAATGGTAAAGTTGCGCGTACAAGAGCAAAGAGGGTTGGACAAGGGAAAAGAGGGGCAGATAAGTGAGGAGAATACGGGACAAGAGCAAAGAGGTGCGGAGAAGGGCAAAGGGGGCGGACAAGGGCAAAGGTGGGCGGAGAATTGCGGAGAATACGGGACAAGGGAAAGAGAGGCGGACAAGGGCAAAGAGGGGCAGACAAGTGCAAAGAGGGGCGGACAAGGGCAAAGAGGGGCGGACAAGGGCAAAGAGGGGCAGAGAAGTGCGGAGAATATGGGACAAGGGCTAAGAGGTGCGGACAACGGCAAAGAGGGGCGGACAAGGGCAAAGAGGTGCGGACAAAGGCAAGGGGGCGGATAAGAGCAAGGAGGGGCAGACAAGGGCAAAGAGGGGCGGACAAGTGCGGAGAATACGGGACAAGGGATAAGAGGGGCGGACAAAGGCAAGGAGGGTCAGAGAAGGGCAAAGAGGGGCGGACAAGGGCAAAGAGGGGTGGACAAGGGCAAAGAGGGGCGGACAAGGGCAAAGAGGGGCGGACAAGGGCAAAGAGGGGCGGAGTAGTGCGGAGAATACGGGAAAAGTTCAAAGACAGGCGGACAAGGGCAAAGAGGGCGGAGAAGTGCGGAGAATACAGGACAAGTGCAAAGAGGGGCGGACAAGGGCAAAGAGGTGTGGACAAGGGCAAAGAGGGGCGGACAAGGGAAAGAGGGGCGGACAAGGGAAAGAGGGGCAGAGAAGTGCGGAGAATACGGGAGAAGGGCAATGAGTTGCGGACAACGGGAAAGAGTGGCGGACAAGGGCAAAGAGAGGGGGACAAGTGAAGAGAATACGGGACAAGGGCAAAGAGGGGCGTACAAGGGGAAAGATGGGCGGAGAAGTGCGGAGAATTCCGGACAAGGTCAAGAGGGTTGGACAAAGGCAAAGAGGGGCGGAAAAGGGCAAAGAGGGGCGGACAATGGCAAAGAGGGGCGGACAAGTGCGGACAATACGGGACAAGGGCAAAGAGGGGGGGACAGGGCAAAAAGGGGCGGACAAGGGCAAAGAAGGGTTGACAAGGGGAAAGAGGGGCGGACAAGATCGGGGAATACCTGACAAGGGTAAAGAGGGGCGGACAAGGGCAAAGAGGTGCGGAGAAGTGCGGAGAATACGGGAAAAGTGCAAAGAGGGGCGGACAAGAGCTAAGAGAGGCGGACAAGGGCAAAGAGGGTCAGACAAGGGAAAGAGGGGTGGACAAGGGCAAAGAGGGGCGGACAAGTGCAAAGAGGGGCGGACAAGTGCGGAGAATAGGGGACAAGGGCAAAGAGGTGCGGAGAAGTGCGGAGAATACGGGAAAAGTGCAAAGAGGGGCAGACAAGAGCAAAGAGGGGCGGACAAGGACAAAGAGGGGCGGACAATTGTAAAGAGGCGAGGACAAGAGCAAATAGGGTTGGACAAGGGCAAAGAGGGGCAGATAAGTGCGGAGAAAACGGGACAAGAGCAAAGAGGTGCGGAGAAGAGCAAAGAGAGGTGGACAAGGGCAAAGAATGGCGGAGAAGTGCTGACAATATGGGACAAGGTGAAAGAGAGGCGGACAAGGGCAAAGAGGGGCGGACAAGGGCAAAGAGGGGCGGACAAGGGCGGAGAATACGGGACAAGGGCAAAGAGGGGCGGACAATGGCAAAGAGGGGCGGACAAGTGCAAAGAGGTGTTGACCAGGGGAAAGAGGGGCGGACAACTTCGGAGAACACGGGACAAGGGCAAAGAGGGTCGGACAAGGGCAAAGAGGGGCGGACAAGGGCAAGGAGGGGAGGACAAGTGCAAAGAGAGGTGGACAAGAGCAAAGAGGGGCGGACAAGTGCAAAGAGGGGCGGAAAAGTGCGGAGAATAAGGGACAAGGGCAAAGGGGGGCAGACAAGGGCAAAGAGGGGCGGACAAGGGCAAAGAGGGTTGGGCAAAGGCAAGGAGGGGCAGACAAGGTCTACGAGGGACGGACAAGTGCAAAGAGGGACGGACAAGTTCGGATAATATGGGACAAGGGCAAAGAGGGTCGGACAAGTGCAAAGAGGGTCGGAGAAGTGCAAAGAGGGGCGGACAAAGTCAAAGAGGGGCGGACAAGTGCGGAGAATAGGGGACAGGAGCAAAGATTGTTGGACAAGTTCAAAGAGGTGCGGAAAATGGCAATGAGGGGCGGACAATTGCGGAGAATATGGGACAAGGGATAAGAGGGGCGGAAAAGTACAAAGAGGGGCGGACAAGGGCTAAGAGGGGCGGACAAGTGCAGAGAATATGGGACAAGGGCAAAGAGGGGCGGACAAGAGTAAAGAGGGCCGAACAAGAGCTAAGAGGGGCGGACAAGCGCGGAGAATAAGGTACAAGGGCAAAGAGGGTCGTACAAGGGAAAAGAGGGTCGTACAAGGGCAAGGAGGCGCGGACAAGGGCAAAGAGGGTCGCACAAGGGGAAAGAGGGACAGAGAAGTGCAGAGATTACAGGACAAGAACAAAGAGGATCGCAGAAGTGTGGAGAACACAGGCAAAGGAAAAGAGGGGCGGAAAAGGGCAAAGAGGGGCCGAGAAGGGCAAAGAGGTGCGGACAAGGGCAAAGAGGATTGGACAAGGGCAAAGAGGGGCGAACAACAGCAAAGAGGGGAGGACAAGTGCAGAGAATATGGAACAAGTGTATAGAGGGGCGGACAAGGGCAAAGAGGGGCGGACAAGGGCAAAGAGGGGCGGAAAAGGGAAAAGAGGGGCGGAAAAGGGAAAAGAGGGGCGGATAAGTGAGGAGAATACGGGACAAGGGCAAAGAGGGGCGGACAAGGGCAAAGATGGGTGGACAAGGGCGAAGAGGGGTGGACAAGGTGAAAGAGGGGCGGACAAGGGCAAAGAGGGGCGGACAAGAGCGGAAAATACGGGACAAGTGCAAAGAGGGGCGGACAAGTGCAAAGAGGGGCGGACAAGGGAAAAGAGGGGCGGACAAGGGAAAAGAGGGGCGGACAAGTGCAAAGAGGGGCGGACAAGTGCAAAGAGGGGCGGACAAGTGCAGAAAACACGGGACAAGGGCAAAGAGGGGCGGACAAGGGCGGAGAACACGGGACAAGGAAAAAGAGGGGCGGAAAAGGGCAAAAAGGGGCGGAAAAGGGAAAAGCGGGGCGGAGAAGTGCGGAGAACAGGGGACAACGGCAAAGATTGATGGACAAGAGCAAAGAGCGGCGGAGAAGGGCAAAAAGGGGCGGAGAAGGCCAAAGAGGGGCGGACAGGTGCAAAGAGGGGCAAACAAGGGAAAAGAGGTGTGGACAAGTTCAAAGAGGGGCAGACAAGGGCAAAGACGGGTGGACAAGTGCGGAGAGTACGGTACAATAGAAAAGAGTGGCAGACAAGGGCAAAGAGCGGCAGACAAGGGCAAAGAGAGGCGGACAATTGCTGAGAAAACGGGGCAAGGGCATAGAGGGGCGGAGAGGGGAAAGAGGGGCGGACAATGGCAAAGAGGGGCGGACAAGGGCAAAGAGTGTCGGACAAGGGCAAAGAGGTTCGGACAAGGACGGAGAATATGGGACAAGGGCAAATAGGTGCGGACAATGGCAAAAGTGGCGGAAAAGTGCAAAGAGGGTCGGACAAGTGCGGAGAATACGGGACAAGGGTAAAGGGGAGCGGACAAGGGCGGAGAATATGGGAAAAGGGCAAAGAGGGGTGGAAAAGTGCAAAGAGGGGCGGACAAGGGCAAAGAGGTGCGGGGAAGGGCAAAGAGGGGCGGTCAAGTTCAAAGAGGGGCGGACAAGTGCAAAGAGAGGCGGAGAATACGGGACAAGGGAAAGAGGGGTGGACAAGTGCAAAGAGGGGCAGACAAGGGCAAAGAGGGACGGAAAAGGGCGGAAAATACGGGACAAGGGCAAAGAGGTGCGGACAAGAGCAAAGAGGGGTGGACAAGGGCAAAGAGGGGCGGACAAGGGCAAAGAGGGGCGGACAAGGGCAAAGAGGGGCGGACAAGGGCAAAGAGCGGCGGACAAAGGCAAAGAGCGGCGGACAAGTGCGGAGAATATGGGACAAGGGCAAAGAGGGGCACACAAGGGCAAAGAGGGGCGGAGAAAGGAAAAGATGGGCGGACAAGTGCGGAGAATACGGGACAAGGGCAAAGAGGCGGACAAGGGCAAAGAGGGGCGAACAAGGGCAAAGAGGGGCGGACAAGGGCAAAGAGGGGCGGACAAGTGCGGAGAATACCGGACAAGGGCAAAGACGGGCGGACAAGGGCAAAGAGGGGGGGACAAGTGCAGAGAATACGGGATAAGGGCAAAGAGGATTGGACAAGGGCAAAGAGGGGCGAACAACAGCAAAGAGGGGAGGACAAGTGCGGAGAATATGGAACAAGTGTAAAGAGGGGCGGACAAGGGCAAAGAGGGGCGGACAAGGGCAAAGAGGGGTGGAAAAGGGAAAAGAGGGGCGGAAAAGGGAAAAGAGGGGCGGATAAGTGAGGAGAATACGGGACAAGGGCAAAGAGGGGCGGACAAGAGCGGAAAATACGGGACAAGTGCAAAGAGGGGCGGACAAGTGCAAAGAGGGGCGGACAAGGGAAAAGAGGGGCGGACAAGTGCAAAGAGGGGCAGAGAAGTGCAGAAAACACGGGACAAGGGCAAAGAGGGGCGGACAAGGGCGGAGAACACGGGACAAGGAAAAAGAGGGGCGGAAAAGGGCAAAAAGGGGTGGAAAAGGGAAAAGTGGGGCGGAGAAGTGCGGAGAACAGGGGACAACGGCAAAGATTGATGGACAAGAGCAAAGAGCGGCGGAGAAGGGCAAAAAGGGGCGGAGAAGGCCAAAGAGGGGCAGATAAGTGCAAAGAGGGGCGGAAAAGGGCAAAGAGATTCGGACAGGTGCAAAGAGGGGCAAACAAGGGAAAAGAGGTGTGGACAAGTTCAAAGAGGGGCGGACAAGGGCAAAGAGGGGTGGACAAGTGCGGAGAGTACGGTACAATAGAAAAGAGTGGCAGACAAGGGCAAAGAGCGGCAGACAAGGGCAAAGAGAGGCGGACAATTGCTGAGAAAACGGGGCAAGGGCATAGAGGGGCGGAGAGGGGAAAGAGGGGCGGACAATGGCAAAGAGGGGCGGACAAGGGCAAAGAGTGTCGGACAAGGGCAAAGAGGTTCGGACAAGGACGGAGAATATGGGACAAGGGCAAATAGGTGCGGACAATGGCAAAAGTGGCGGAAAAGTGCAAAGAGGGTCGGACAAGTGCGGAGAATACGGGACAAGGGTAAAGGGGAGCGGACAAGGGCGGAGAATATGGGAAAAGGGCAAAGAGGGGTGGAAAAGTGCAAAGAGGGGCGGACAAGGGCAAAGAGGTGCGGGGAAGGGCAAAGAGGTGCGGGGAAGGGCAAAGAGGGGCGGTCAAGTTCAAAGAGGGGCGGACAAGTGCAAAGAGAGGCGGAGTATATGGGACAAGGGAAAGAGGGGCGGACAAGTGCAAAGAGGGGCAGAAAAGGGCAAAGAGGGACGGAAAAGGGCGGAAAATACGGGACAAGGGCAAAGAGGGGCGTACAAGAGCAAAGAGGGGCGGACAAGGGCAAAGAGCGGCGGACAAAGGCAAAGAGCGGCGGACAAAGGCAAAGAGCGGCGGACAAAGGCAAAGAGCGGCGGACAAAGGCAAAGAGGGGCGGACAAGTGCGGAGAATACGGGACAAGGGCAAAGAGGGGCATACAAGGGCAAAGAGGGGCGGAGAAAGGAAAAGATGGGCGGACAAGTGCGGAGAATACGGGACAAGGGCAAAGAGGCGGACAAGGGCAAAGAGGGGCGGACAAGGGCAAAGACTGGCGTAGAAGAGCAAAGAGGGGCGGACAAGGGCAAAGAGGGGCGGACAAGTGCGGAGAATACCGGACAAGGGAAAAGACGGGCGGACAAGGGCAAAGAGGGGGGGACAAGTGCAGAGAATACGGGACAAGGGTAAAGAGGAGCGGACAAGGGCAAAGAGGGGCGGACAAGAGCAAAGAGTGGTCGACAAGGGCAATGAGGGGCGGACAAGTGCGGAGAATACGGGACAAGTGCAAAGAGGGGCAGACAATGGAAAAGAGGGGCGGACAAGGGATAAGAGGGGCGGAGAAGTGCGGAGAATACGGGACAAGGGCAAAGAGGGGCGGACAAGGGAAAGAGGGTCGGACAAGGACAAAGAGGGGCGGACAAGGGCAAAGAGGGGCGGACAAGTGCGGAGAATACGGGACAAGGGCAAAGTGTACTGGACAAGTGCGGAGAATACGGGACAAGGGCAAAGAGGGGCGGACAAGGGCGGAGAATACGGGACAAGGGCAAATAGTGGAGGACACGGGCAAACAGGGACGGACAAGGCCAACGTGGGACGGACAAGGGTAAAGAGGGGCGGACAAGGGCGGAGAATACGGGACAAGGGAAAAGAGGGGCGGACAAGGTCAAAGACGGTTAGAGAAGGGCAAAGAGGGGCGGACAAGGGCAAAGAGGGGCAGACAAGAGCGGAGAATACTGGACAAGGGCAAAGAGGGGCGAACAATTCAAAGAGGGGCGAACAAGGGGAAAGAGGGGCGGACAAGGGAAAAGAGAGGCGGACATGTGCGGAGAATACGGGACAAGGACAAAGAGGGGCGGACAAGGGCAAAGAGGGGCGGACAAGGGCAAAGAGGGGCGGAAAAGTGCGGAGAAAACGGGACAAGGGCAAAGTGTGCTGGACAAGTGCGGAGAATACGGGAAAAGGGCAAAGAGGGGCGGACAAGGGGGGAGAATACGGGACAAGGGCAAATAGTGGAGGACAAGGGCAAACGGGGCGGACAAGGGCAACGTGGGACGGACAAGGGTAAAGAGGGGCGGACAAGGGCGGAGAATACGGGACAAGGGAAAAGAGGGGCGGACAAGGTCAAAGACGGTTAGACAAGGGCAAAGAGGGGCAGACAAGGACAAAGAGGGGCGGACAAGGACAAAGAGGGGCAGACAAGAGCGGAGAATACTGGACAAGGGCAAAGAGGGGCGAACAATTCAAAGAGGGGCGAACAAGGGGAAAGAGGGGCGGACAAGGGAAAAGAGAGGCGGACATGTGCGGAGAATACGGGGCAAGGACAAAGAGGGGCGGACAAGGGCAAAGAGGGGCGGACAAGGGCAAAGAGGGGCGGACAAGGGCAAAGAGGGGCGGAAAAGTGCGGAGAATAAGGGACAAGTTCAAAGAGGAGCAGACAAGGGCAAAGAGTTGCGGAGAAGGGCAAAGAGGGGCGGAAAAGGGCAAAGAGGGGCGGACAAGTGCGGAGAATTCGGGATATGTGCAAAGAGGGGCGGAGAAGGGCAAAGAGGGGCGGACAAGTTTCAAGACGGGTGGGCAAGGGTGAAGAGGGGCGGAAAAGTGCGGAGAATACGGGACAAGGGAAAAGAGGGGCAGACAAGGGCAAAGAGGGGCGAATAAGTGCAAAGAGGGGCGGACTTGGGCAAAGAGGGGCGGAAAATTCAAAGACGGGAGGACAAGGGCAAAGAGGGACGGATAAGTGGAAAGAGGGTTGGAAAAGTGAGGGGAATACGGGACAAGGACTATGAGGGGCGGACAAGGGCAAAGAGGAGCGGACAAGGGCAAAGAGGGGCAAACAATTCAAAGAGGGGCGAACAAGGGCAAAGAGGGGCGGACAAGGGCAAAGAGGGGCGGACAAGGGCAAAGAGGGGCGGACAAGGGCAAAGGGGGCGGACAAGGGCAAAGGGGGCGGACAAGGGCAAAGGGGGCGGACAAGGGCAAAGGGGGCGGACAAGTGCGGAGAATACGGGACAAGGGCAAAATGTGCTGGACAAGTGCGGAGAATATGGGACAAGGGCAAAGAGGGGCGGACAAGTGCAAAGAGGGGCGGACAAGGGCAAAGAGGGGCGGACAAGGGCAAAGAGGGGCGGAATATTCAAAGACGGGAGGACAAGCGCAAAGAGGGACGGATAAGTGGAAAGAGGGTTTGAAAAGTGAGGAGAATACGGGACAAGGACTATGAGGGGCGGACAAGGGCAAAGAGGAGCGGACAAGGGCAAAGAGGGGCAAACAATTCAAAGAGGGGCGAACAAGGGCAAAGAGGGGCGGACAAGGGCAAAGAGGGGCGGACAAGGGCAAAGAGGGGCGGACAAGGGCAAAGAGGGGCGGACAAGGGCAAAGAGGGACGGACAAGGGCGGAGAATACGGGACAAGGGCAAATAGTGGAGGACAAGGGCAAACAGGGGCGGACAAGGGCAACGTGGGACGGACAAGGGCAAAGAGGGGCGGACAAGGGCGGAGAATACGGGAGAAGGGAAAAGAGGGGCGGACAAGGTCAAAGACGGTTAGACAAGGGCAAAGAGGGGCGGACAAGGACAAAGAGGGGCGGACAAGGGCAAAGAGGGGCAGACAAGAGCGGAGAATACTAGACAAGGGCAAAGAGGGGCGAACAATTCAAAGAGGGGCGAACAAGGGGAAAGAGCGGCGGACAAGGGAAAAGAGAGGCGGACATGTGCGGAGAATACGGGACAAGGACAAAGAGGGGCGGACAAGGGCAAAGAGGGGCGGACAAGGGCAAAGAGGGGCGGAAAAGTGCGGAGAATACGGGACAAGGGCAAAGAGGGGCGGACAAGGCAAAGAAGGGAGGACAAGGGCAAGGAGGGTCGGACAAGGGCAAAGAGGGTCGGACAAGAGCGGAGACTATGGGACAAGGGCAAAGAGGGGCGGACAAGAGCAAAGAGGGTCGGAGAAGGGCAAAGAGGGGCAGACAAGGGAAAAGAGTGGCGGACAAGTGCGGAGAATATGGGACAAGCACGAAGATTGGTGGACAAGGCCAAAGAGGACAGGAAAATTGCAAAGAGAGGCGGACAAGTGCAAAAAAGGGGCGGACAAGGGCAAAGAGGGGCGGACAAGTGTGGAGAATATGGGACAAGTGAAAAGAGGGGCGAAAAAGTGCAGCGAGGGGAAGACAAGAGCAAAGAGTGGCGGACAATTGCGTAGAATCCGGGACAAGGGCAAATAGGGGTGGACAATGGGAAAGAGAGGCGCACAAGTGCGGAGATTATGGGACAGGGAAAGAGGGGCGGAAAAGGGCAAAGAGGGGCGGACAAGGGCAAAGGGGGCAGACAAGGGCAAAGGGGGGTGGACAAGGGCAAAGAGGGGCGGACATATGCGGAGAATACGGGACAACGGCAAAGAGGAGCGGACAAGGGCAAAGAGGGTCGGACAAGGGGAAAGAGGGGCAGACAAGTGCGGAGAATACGGGACAACGGTAAAGAGGGGCGGACAAGGGCAAAGAGGGGCCGACAAGGGCAAAGAGGGGCGGACAAGGGCAAAGAGGGGCGGACAAGGGCAAAGAGGCGTGGACAAGAGCAAATAGGATCGGAGAAGGACAAAGAGGGGCGGACAAGGGCAAGGAGGGGCGGAGAAGTGCGGAGAATACAGGAAAAGTTCAAAGAGAGGCGGACAAGGGCAAAGAGGGGAGGACAAGTGGAAAGAGGGTTGGAAAAGTGCGGAGAATACGGGACAAGGGCAAAGAGGGGCGGACATGTGCAAAGAGGTGCGGACAAGGGCAAAGAGGGGCAGACAAGTGCGGAGAATAGGAGAAAAGGGCAAAGAGTGCTTGACAAGGGCAAAGAGGGGTGAACAACGGCAAAGAGGGGCGGAGAAGGGCGGAGAATACGGGACAAGTTCAAAGAGGGGTGGACAAGGGCTAAGAGGGGTGGACAAGGGCAAAGAGGCGCGGACAAGAGCAAATAGGGTCGACAAGGACAAAGAGGGGCGGACAAGTGCGGAGAATACGGGACAAGTGCAAAGAGGGGCGGACAAGGGCAAAGAGGGGCAGACAAGGGCAAAGAGGGGCGGAAAATTCAAAGACGGGAGGACAAGAGCAAAGAGGGACGTATAAGTGGAAAGAGGATTGGAAAAGCGAGGAGAATACGGGACAAGGACTATGAGGGGCGGACAAGGGCAAAGAGGAGCGGACAAGGGCTAAGAGGGGCAGACAAGGGCAAAGAGGAGCGGACAAGTGCGGAGAATACGGGACAAGGGCAAAGTGTACTGGACAAGTGCGGAGAATACGGGACAAGGGCAAAGAGGGGCGGACAAGGGCGGAGAATACGGGACAAGGGCAAATAGTGGAGGACAAGGGCAAATAGTGGAGGACAAGGGCAAACAGGGACGGACAAGGCCAACGTGGGACGCACAAGGGTAAAGAGGGGCGGACAAGGTCGGAGAATACGGGACAAGGGCAAAGAGGGGCGGTCAAGGGCAAAGAAGGTCGGACAAAGGTAAAGACGGACGGACAAGTGCGGAGAATACGGGACAAGGAAAAAGAGGGTCGGACAAGGTCAAAGACGGTTAGACAAGGGCACAGAGGGGCGGACAAGGACAAAGAGGGGCGGACAAGGGCAAAGAGGGGCAGACAAGAGCGGAGAATACTGGACAAGGGCAAAGAAGGGCGAACAATTCAAAGAGGGGCGAACAAGGGGAAAGAGGGGCGGACAAGGGAAAAGAGAGGCGGACATGTGCGGAGAATACGGGACAAGGACAAAGAGGGGCGGACAAGGGCAAAGAGGGGCGGACAATGGCAAAGAGGGGCGGACAAGGGCAAAGAGGGGCGGAAAAGTGCGGAGAATACGGGACAAGGGCGAAGAGGGGCGGACAAGGCAAAGAAGGGAGGACAAGGGCAAGGAGGGTCGTACAAGGGCAAAGAGGGTCGGACAAGTGCGGAGACTAGAGGACAAGGGCAAAGAGGGGCGGACAAGAGCAAAGCGGGTCGGAGAAGGGCAAAGAGGGGCAGACAAGGGAAAAGAGTGGCGGACAAGCGCGGAGAATAGGGGACAAGCACGAAGATTGGTGGACAAGGCCAAAGAGGACAGGAAAATTGCAAAGAGAGGCGGACAAGTGCAAAAAAGGGGCGGACAAGGGCAAAGAGGGGCGGACAAGGGCAAAGAGAGGCCGACAAGGGCGAAGAGGGTCCGACAAGGGCGAAGAGGGGCCGACAAGGGCAAAGAGGGGCCGACAAGGGCGAAGAGGGGCCGACAAGAGCGAAGAAAGGCCGACAAGGGCGAAGAAAGGCCGACAAGGGCAAAGAGGGGCCGAGAAGGGCAAAGAGGGGCCGAGAAGGGCAAAGAGGGGCCGAGAAGGGCAAAGAGGGGCCGAGAAGGGCAAAGAGGGACGGACAAGAGCAAAGAGGGACGGACAAGGGCAAAGAGGGGTGGAAAAAGGCAAAGAGGGGCAGAAAAAGGCAAAGAGGGGCAGAAAAAGGCAAAGAGGGACGGACAAGGGCAAAGACGGTTAGACAAGGGCACAGAGGGGCGGACAAGGACAAAGAGGGGCGGACAAGGGCAAAGAGGGGCGGACAAGGGCAAAGAGGGGCGGACAAGGGCAAAGAGGGGCGGACAAGAGCGGAGAATACTGGACAAGGGCAAAGAGGGGCGAACAATTCAAAGAGGGGCGAACAAGGGCAAAGAGGGGCGGACAAGGGCAAAGAGAGACGGACAAGTGCGGAGAATACGGGACAAGGGCAAAGAGTGCTGGAGAAGTGCGGAGAATACGGGACAAGGGCAAAGAAGGGCGGACAAGGGCAACGTGGGACGGACAAGGGTAAAGAGGGGCGGACAAGGGCGGAGAATACGGGACAAGGGAAAAGAGGGGCGGACAAGGTCAAAGACGGTTAGACCAGGGCAAAGAGGGGCGGACAAGGGCAAAGAGGGGCGGAAAAGTGCGGAGAATACGGGACAAGGGCAAAGAGGGGCGGACAAGGCAAAGAAGGGAGGACAAGGGCAAGGAGGGTCGGACAAGGGCAAAGAGGGTCGGACAAGTGCGGAGACTACGGGACAAAGGCAAAGAGGGGCGGACAAGAGCAAAGAGGGTCGGAGAAGGGCAAAGAGGGGCAGACAAGGGAAAAGAGTGGCGGACAAGCGCGGAGAATAGGGGACAAGCACGAAGATTGGTGGACAAGGCCAAAGAGGACAGGAAAATTGCAAAGAGAGGCGGACAAGTGCAAAAAAGGGGCGGACAAGGGCAAAGAGGGGCGGACAAGTGTGGAGAATACGGGACAAGTGAAAAGAGGGGCGAAAAAATGCAGCGAGGGGAAGACAAGAGCAAAGAGTGGCGGACAATTGAGGAGAATCCGGGACAAGGGCAAATAGGGGTGGACAATGGGAAAGAGAGGCGCACAAGTGCGGAGAATATGGGACAGG
The DNA here is from genome assembly GCF_032191515.1 of Phaenicophaeus curvirostris. NCBI lineage: Eukaryota > Metazoa > Chordata > Aves > Cuculiformes > Cuculidae > Phaenicophaeus > Phaenicophaeus curvirostris. The sequence continues at coordinate 144,020 of NW_027206827.1, forward strand.
GAAAGAGGGGCGGAAAAGGGCAAAGAGGGGCGGACAAGGGCAAAGGGGGCAGACAAGGGCAAAGGGGGGTGGACAAGGGCAAAGAGGGGCGGACATATGCGGAGAATACGGGACAACGGCAAAGAGGAGCGGACAAGGGCAAAGAGGGTCGGACAAGGGGAAAGAGGGGCAGACAAATGCAGAGAACACGGGACAACGATAAAGAGGGGCGGACAAGGGCAAAGAGGGGCAGACAAGGGCAAAGAGGGGCGGACTTGGGCAAATAGGGGCGGACAAGGGCAAAGAGGGGCGGACAAGGGCAAAGAGGGGCGGACAAGGGCAAAGAGGGGCGGACAAGGGCAAAGAGGGGCGGACAAGGGCAAAGAGGGGCGGACAAGGGCAAAGAGGGGCGGACAAGGGCAAAGAGGGGCGGAGAAGTGCGGAGAATACAGGAAAAGTTCAAAGAGAGGCGGACAAGGGCAAAGAGGGGAGAACAAGTGGAAAGAGGGTTGGAAAAGTGCGGAGAATACGGAACAACGGCAAAGAGGGGCGGACATGTGCAAAGAGGTGCGGACAAGGGCAAAGAGGGGCAGACAAGTGCGGAGAATAGGAGAAAAGGGCAAAGAGTGCTTGACAAGGGCAAAGAGGGGTGGACAATGGCAAAGAGGGGTGAACAACGGCAAAGAGGGGCGGAGAAGGGCGGAGAATACGGGACAAGTTCAAAGAGGGGTGGACAAGGGCTAAGAGGGGTGGAAAAGGGCAAAGAGGCGCGGACAAGAGCAAATAGGGTCGACAAGGACAAAGAGGGGCGGACAAGTGCGGAGAATACGGGACAAGTGCAAAGAGGGGCGGACAAGGGCAAAGAGGGGCGGACAAGGGCAAAAAGGGGCGGACAAGGGCAAAGAGGGGCGGACAAGGGCAAAGAGGGGCGGACAAGGGCAAAGAGGGGCGGACAAGGGCAAAGAGTTGCGGAAAATTCAAAGACGGGAGGACAAGGGCAAAGAGGAACGGATAAGTGGAAAGAGGGTTGGAAAAGTGAGGAGAATACGGGACAAGGACTATGAGGGGCGGACAAGGGCAAAGAGGAGCGGACAAGGGCAAAGAGGGGCAGACAAGGGCAAACAGGGGCGGACAAGTGCGGAGAATAGGGGACAAGGGCAAAGTGTGCTGGACAAGTGCGGAGAATACGGGACAAGGGCAAAGAGGGGCGGACAAGGGCAAAGAGGGGCGGACAAGGGCAAAGAGGGGCGGACAAGGGCAAAGAGGGGCGGACAAAGACATAGAGGGGCGGAAAATTCAAAGACGGGAGGACAAGGGCAACGAGGAACGGATAAGTGGAAAGAGGGTTGGAAAAGCGAGGAGAATACGGGACAAGGACTATGAGGGGCGGACAAGGGCAAAGAGGAGCGGACAAGGGCAAAGAGGGGCAGACAAGGGCAAACAGGGGCGGACAAGTGCGGAGAATAGGGGACAAGGGCAAAGTGTGCTGGACAAGTGCGGAGAATACGGGACAAGGGCAAAGAGGGGCGGACAAGGGCGGAGAATACGGGACAAGGGCAAAGAGGGGCGGACAAGGGCGGAGAATACGGGACAAGGGCAAAGAGGGGCGGACAATGGTAAAGACGGGCGGACAAGTGCGGAGAATACGGGACAAGGGAAAAGAGGGTCGGACAAGGTCAAAGACGGTTAGACAAGGGCAAAGAGGGGCGGACAAGGACAAAGAGGGGCGGACAAGGGCAAAGAGGGGCAGACAAGAGCGGAGAATACTGGACAAGGGCAAAGAGGGGCAAACAATTCAAAGAGGGGCGAACAAGGGGAAAGAGGGGCGGACAAGGGAAAAGAGAGGCGGACATGTGCGGAGAATACGGGGCAAGGACAAAGAGGGGCCGACTAGGGCGAAGAGGGGCCGACAAGGGCGAAGAGGGGCCGACAAGGGCGAAGAGGGGCCGACAAGGGCGAAGAGGGGCCGACAAGGGCAAAGAGGGGCGGACAAGGGCAAAGAGGGGCGGACAAGGGCAAAGAGGGGCGGACAAGGGCAAAGAGGGGCGGAAAAAGGCAAAGAGGGGCGGACAAGGGCAAAGACGGGCGGAGAATGGCAAAGAGGGGCGGAAAAGTGCAAAGAGGGGCGGACAAGTGCGCAGAACACGGGACAATGGCAAAGAGGGGTGGAGAAATGCAAAGAGGGGCGGACAAGGGCAAAGACGGGCGGACAAGGGCAAAGAGGGGTGGACAAGAGCAAAGAGGGGCGGGCAAGTGCGGAGAATACGGGACAAAGGCAAAGAGAGGCGGACAAGGGCAAAGAGGGACGGACAAGGGCAAAGAGGGGCGGACAAGTGCGGATTAAACGGGACTAGGGCAAGGAGGGGCGGACAAGGGCAAAGAGGTGCAGAGAAGGGCAAAGGGGGCGGAAAAGGGCAAATAGGGGCGGACAATGGCAAATACGTTTTACAAGGGCAAAGATGGGCGGACAAGTGCGGAGAATACGGGACAAGAACAAAGAGAGGCGGACAATGCAAAGAGGGGCGGACAAGGGCAAAGAGGGGCGGACAAGGGCAAAGAGGGGCGAACAAGGGCAAAGAGGGGCGGACAAGTGTGGAGAATATGCGACAAGTGCAAAGAGGGGCCGACAAGGGCAAAGAGGGGCCGACAAGGGCAAAGAGGGGCCGACAAAAGCAGATTATATGGGACAAGACCAAAGAGAGTCGGACAATTACAAAGAGGGGCAGACAAGGGCAAAGAGGGGCGGAGAAGGGCAAAGAGGGGCAGAGAAGGGCAAAGAGGGGCGGAGAATTGCAGAGAATATGGGATAAGGGCAAATAGGGGCGCACAAGGTCAAAAATAGGCGGAGAAGGGCAAAGAGGTGCGGACAAGTGGGGAGAATACATGAAAAGGTCAAGGAGGGGCGGAAAAGGGAAAAGAGGGGCAGAAAGTGCGAAAATAAGGGACAAGTTCAAAGAGGGGCGGACAAGTTCAAAGAGGGGCGGACAAGTTCAAAGAGGGGCGGACAAGTTCAAAGAGGGGCGGACAAGGGCGGAGAATACGGGACAAGGGCAAAGAGAGGAGGACAAGGGCAAAGAGGGGCGGACAAGGACAAAGAAGGGCAGACAAGGACAAAGAAGGGCGGACAAGGACTAAGAAGGGCGGACAAATGCAAAGAGTGGCAGACAAGGGCAAGGAGGGGCGGAAAAGTGCGGAGAATACGGGACAAGGGCAAAGAGGGGCGGACAATGGCAAAGACAGGCGGACAAGTTCAAAGAGGGGCGGACAAGTGCGGAGAATACGGGACAACGGCAAAGAGGGGCCGACAAGTGTAAAGAGGGGCGGACAAGTGCGGAGAATATAGGACAAGGGCAAAGACGAGTGGACAAGGGCTAAGAGGGTTGGACAAGGGCACAGAGGGTCGCACAAGAGCAAACAGGGATGGAGAAGTGCAGAGAATACGGGACAAGAGCAAAGAAGGTCGGAGAAGTGCGGAGAATACTGGACAAGTGCAAAGAGGGTCGGACAAGGGCAAAGAGGTGCGGACAAGGGCAAAGAGGGCTGGACAAGGGCAAAGAGGGGCGGACAAGTGCGGAGAATACGGGACAAGGGCAAAGAGGGGCGGACAAGGGCAAAGAGGGGCGGACAAGGGCAAAGAGGGGCACACAAGGGCAAAGAGGGGCGGACAAGTGCGGAGAATACTGGAAAACGGCAAAGAGGGGCCGACAAGGGCAAAGAGGGGCGGACAAGGGCAAAGAGGGGCGGACAAGTGCGGATTATACGGGACTAGGGCAAGGAGGGGCAGACAAGGGCAAAGAGGTAGAGACAAGGGCAAAGGGGGCGGAAAAGGGCAAATAGCGGCGGACAAGGTCAAACAGGTTTTACAAGGGCAAGGATGGGCGGACAAAGGCAAAGAGTGGCAGACAAGGGCAAGGAGGGGCGGACAAGGGCAAAGAGCTTTGGAGCCGTGGGGAGAATACGGGAAAAGGGCAAAGAGGGGCGGACAAGTTCAATGAGGGGAGGAAAAGTGCGGAGAATACGGGACAAGGGCAAAGAGGGGGCGGACAAAGGCAAAGACGGGCGGACAAGGAGGGTCGGACAAGGGCAAAGAGGTTCGGACAAGTGCGGAGAATATGGGACAAGGGCAAAGAGTGGCGGACAAGGGCAAAGAATTTTGGTCAAGGGCAAAGAGGAGTGGACAAGGGCAAAGAGGGGATGACAAGTACGGACAATAAGGGACAAGGTCAAAGATTGGCGGACAAGGGCAAAGAGGGGATGACAAGTGCGGACAATAAGGGACAAGGTCAAAGATTGGCGGAGAAGGGCAAAGAGGGGCGGAAAAGGGCAAAGAAAGGCGCACAAGGGCGAAGAGGGGCGGACAAGAGCAAAGAGGGGCGGACAGGGGGCGAGAATACGGGACAAGGGCAAAGAGGGTCGGACAAGGGCAAAGAGGGCAGACAAGTGCGGACAATACGGGACAAGGGAAAAAAGGGGCGGAAAAAGACAAAGATGGGCGGTCAAGTGAAAGAGGGGCGGACAAGTGCGGGAATAGCGGACAAGGGCAAAGCGTGATGGACAAGGGCAGAGAGGGGCGGACAAGGGCAAAGAGGGTCAGACAAGTGCGGAGAATACGGGACAAGGGCAAAGAGGGGCGGACAAGGGCAAACAGAGGCGGACAAGTGCAATGAGGGGCGGACAAGGCAAAGAGGCGCGGACAAGTACAAAAAGGGGCGGAAAATGGCAAGCAGGGGCTGACAAGATAAATAGGGGCGGAAAAGGGCAAAGAGGGGCGGAAAAGGGAAAAGAGAAGCGGAGAAGTGCGGTGAATATGGGACAAGGGCAAAGAGGTGCGGAAAACGGTAAAGAGGGGCGGACAAGTGTGGAGAATACGGGACAAGGGCAAAGAGGGGCGGACAAGGGCAAAGAGGGGCGGAAAAGGGCAAAGAAGGGCGGACAAGGGCAAAGAGGGGCGGACAAGGGCAAAGAGGGGCGGACAAGGGCAAAGAGGGGCGGACAAGGGCAAAGAGAGGCGCACAAGCGCAAAGAGCTGCAGACAAGCGCAAAGAGGGGCGGAAAAGGCAAAGAGGGGCGGAAAAGGCAAAGAGGGGCGGAAAAGGCAAAGAGGGGCGGAAAAGGCAAAGAGGGGCGGAAAAGGCAAAGAGGGGCGGACCAGTGTGGAGAATATGGGTCAAGGGCAAATAGGGGCGGACAAGGAAAAAGGGGGGCGGATAAGGGCGGAAAATAGGGGACAAGTGCAAAGCGGGGCGGACAAGTGCAAAGCAGGGCGGACAAGTGCAAAGCGGGGCGGACAAGTGCAAAGCGGGGCGGACAAGTGCAAAGCGGGGCGGACAAGTGCAAAGCGGGGCGGACAATTGCAGACAACCCGGGACAAGGGCAAAGAGGCGCGAACAAGTGCGGAGAATACGGGACAAGGGCAAAGAGGGGTGGACAAGGGCAAAGAGGGGCGGACAAGGGCAAAGAGGGGCGGATAAGTGCGGAGAATAGATGACAAGGACAAAGATTGATGGACAAGTACAAAGAGGGGCGGAGAAAGGCAAAGAGGTGCGGACAAGGGCAAAGAGGTTCCGACAAGTGCAAAGAGGGGCAGACAAGTACAAAGAGGGGTGGACAATGGCAAAGAGGTGTTGACAAGCACAAGGAGTGGCGGACAAGTGCAAAGAGGGGCGGACAAGTGCAAAGAGGGGCGGACAAGTGCAAAGAGGGGCGGACAAGTGCGGAGAATAAGGGAGAAGGGCAAAGAGGGGCGGAGAATGGCAAAGAGGCGGGGCAAAAGCAAAGAGGGGCGGAGAAGTGCGGAGAATATGGGACAAGGGCAAAGAGGGGCAGACAAGGGCAAAGAGGGGCGGACAAGGGCAAAGAGGGGCGGACAAGGGCAAAGAGGGGCGGACAAGGGCAAAGAGGGGCGGACAAGGGCAAAGAGGGGCGGACAAGGGCAAAGAGGGGCGGACAAGGGCAAAGAGGGGCGGACAAGGGCAAAGGGGGGCGGACAAGGGCAAAGGGGGGCGGACAATTGAGGAGAATACGGTACAAGTGCAAAGAGAGACTGACAAGGGCAAAGAGGTGCGAACAAGGGCAAAGAGGGGCGGAAAATTGCGGAGAATACGGGACAAGTGAAAAGAGGGGCGGACAAGCACAAAGAGGGGCGGAGAAGAGCAAAGAGAGGCGGACAATGGCAAAGAGGGGCGTAGAAGTGCGGAGAATATGGGATAAGATAAAAGAGGGGCAGAGAAGTGCGGAGAATATGGGACAAGGGCAAAGAGGGGCGGAAAGTTGTAAAGAGGGGCGGACAAGTGCGGAGAATATGGGACAAGGGCAAAGAGGGGCGGACAAGGGCAAAGAGGGGCGGACAAGGGCAAAGAGGGGCGGACAAGGGCAAAGAGGGGCGGACAAGGGCAAAGAGGGGCGGACAAGGGCAAAGAGGGGCGGACAAGGGCAAAGAGGGGCGGACAAGGGCAAAGAGGGGCGGACAAGGGCGGAGAACACGGGACAAGGGCAAAGAATTGCAAACAAAGGAAAAGCAGTGTGGAAAATTGCAGAGAACACGAGACAGGGGCAAAGAGGTGCGGACAAGGGCGGAGAATATGGGACAAGGGCAAAGAGCGTTGGACAAGGGCAAAGGGGGTCGGACATGGGCAAAGAGTGGGTTAAAATTGCAGAGATTACGGGACAAGGTGAAAAATGGCTTAGAAGTTCCGAGAATACAGGACAAGGGCAAAGAGTGGCTTAGAAGTGCGGAGAATACGGGACAAGGGCAAACAGGGGCGGAAAAGGACAAACAGGGGCGGACAAGGGCAAACAGGGGCGCAAAACGGCAAAGAGGGGTGGACAAGGGGAAAGAGGGGCAGACAAGGGCAAAGAGGGGCGGACAAGGGCAAAGAGGGGCGGACAAGGGCAAAGAGGGGCGGACAAGTGCGGAGAAACGGGACAAGTGCAATGAGGGGCGGACAAGAGCGGATAATAGGGGAAAAGGGCAAAGAGGTTCGGACAAGTACGGAGAGTAAGTGAAAAGTGCAAAGATGGGCAGACAAGTGCGGAGAATACGGGACAAGGGCAAAGAGGGGCGGACAAGTGCAGAGAATACGGGACAAGGGCAAAGAGGGGCGGACAAGGGCAAAGACGGGCGGACAAGGGCAAAGAGGGGCGGACAAGCGCAAGGAGGGGCGGACAAGCGCAAGGAGGGGCGGACAACTGCTGAGAATATTGGACAAGGGAAAAGAGGGACAGACAATAGCGGAGAATACGGGACAAGGGCAAAGAGGGACGGAAATGTGCGGAGAATATGGGACAAGTGCAAAGAGGAGCAGACAAGGGTAAATAGGGTCGGACAAGGGCAAAGAGGTGCGGACAAGGGCAAAGAGGGGCGGACAAGGGCAAAGAGGGGCGGACAAGTGCGGAGAATACGGGACAAGGACAAAGAAGGGCGGACAAGTGCGGAAAATACGGGACAAGGGCAAAGAGGGGCGGACAAGGGCAAAGAGGGGCGGACAAGGGAAAAGAGGGGCGGACAAAGGCAAAGAGGGGCGGACAAAGGCAAAGAGGGGCGGACAAGTGCGGAGAATATTGGACAAGGTCAAAGAGAGGCGGACAATGGCAAATAGGGGCGGAAAAGGGCAAAGAGGGGCGGACAAGTGCAAAGAGATTCTGACAAGGGCAAAGTGGGGCGGACAATTGCAAAGAGGGTTAGACAAGGGCGGGGAATACGGGACAAGGGCAAAGAGGGGCGGACAAGGGCAAAGAGGGGCGGACAAGGGCAAAGACGGGCGGACAAGGGCAAAGAGGGGCGGACAAGGGCAAAGAGGGGCGGACAAGGGCAAAGAGGGGCGGACAAGGGCAAAGAGGGGCGGACAAGGGCAAAGAGGGGCGGACAAGCGCAAAGAGGGGCAGACAAGTGAGGAGAATACGGTACAAGTGCAAAGAGAGGCTGACAAGGGCAAAGAGGTGCGGACAAGGGCAAAGAGCGGCGGACAAGTGCGGAGAATACGGGAAAAGGGCAAAGAGGGGCGGACAAGGACAGAGAGGGGCGGACAAGGGCAAAGAGGGGCGGACAATGGCAAAGAGGGGCGGAGAAGTGGGGAGAATATGGGATAAGGTAAAAGAGTGACGGAGAAGTGCGGAGAATACGGGACAAGTGCAAAGAGGGGTGGACGGGGCAAACAGAGGCGGACAAGGGCAAAGAGGGGCGGACAAGGGCAAAGAGGGGCGGACCAGTGCGGAGAATAGGGGACAAGGGCAAAGTGTGCTGGACAAGTGCGGAGAATACGGGACAAGGGCAAAGAGGGGCGGACAAGGGCAAAGAGGGGCGGACAAGGGCAAAGAGGGGCGGACAAGGGCAAAGAGGGGCGGACAAGGGCAAAGAGGGGCGGACAAAGACATACAGGGGCGGACAAGGGCAAAGAGGGGCGGAAAATTCAAAGACGGGAGGACAAGGGCAAAGAGGAACGGATAAGTGGAAAGAGGGTTGGAAAAGTGAGGAGAATACGGGACAAGGACTATGAGGGGCGGACAAGGGCGGAGAATACGGGACAAGGGCAAAGAGGGGCGGTCAAGGGCAAAGAGGGTCGGACAATGGTAAAGACGGGCGGACAAGTGCGGAGAATACGGGACAAGGGAAAAGAGGGTCGGACAAGGTCAAAGACGGTTAGACCAGGGCAAAGAGGGGCGGACAAGGGCAAAGAGGGGCGGAAAAGTGCGGAGAATACGGGACAAGGGCAAAGAGGGGCGGACAAGGCAAAGAAGGGAGGACAAGGGCAAGGAGGGTCGGACAAGGGCAAAGAGGGTCGGACAAGTGCGGAGACTACGGGACAAAGGCAAAGAGGGGCGGACAAGAGCAAAGAGGGTCGGAGAAGGGCAAAGAGTGGCAGACAAGGGAAAAGAGTGGCGGACAAGCGCGGAGAATAGGGGACAAGCACGAAGATTGGTGGACAAGGCCAAAGAGGACAGGAAAATTGCAAAGAGAGGCGGACAAGTGCAAAAAAGGGGCGGACAAGGGCAAAGAGGGGCGGACAAGTGTGGAGAATACGGGACAAGTGAAAAGAGGGGCGAAAAAGTGCAGCGAGGGGAAGACAAGAGCAAAGAGTGGCGGACAATTGCGGAGAATCCGGGACAAGGGCAAATAGGGGTGGACAATGGGAAAGAGAGGCGCACAAGTGCGGAGAATATGGGACAGGGAAAGAGGGGCAGAAAAGGGCAAAGAGGGGCGGACAAGGGCAAAGGGGGCAGACAAGGGCAAAGGGGGGTGGACAAGGGCAAAGAGGGGCGGACATATGCGGAGAATACGGGACAACGGCAAAGAGGAGCGGACAAGGGCAAAGAGGGTCGGACAAGGGGAAAGAGGGGCAGACAAATGCAGAGAATACGGGACAACGGTAAAGAGGGGCGGACAAGGGCAAAGAGGGGCAGACAAGGGCAAAGAGGGGCGGACAAGGGCAAAGAGGGGCGGACTTGGGCAAAGAGGGGCGGACAAGAGCAAAGAGGGGCGGACAAGGGCAAAGAGGGGCGGACAAGGGCAAAGAGGGGCGGACAAGGGCAAAGAGGGGCGGAGAAGTGCGGAGAATACAGGAAAAGTTCAAAGAGAGGCGGACAAGGGCAAAGAGGGGAGCACAAGTGGAAAGAGGGTTGGAAAAGTGTGGAGAATACGGAACAAGGGCAAAGAGGGGCGGACATGTGCAAAGAGGTGCGGACAAGGGCAAAGAGGGGCAGACAAGTGCGGAGAATAGGAGAAAAGGGCAAAGAGTGCTTGACAAGGGCAAAGAGGGGTGGACAATGGCAAAGAGGGGTGAACAACGGCAAAGAGGGGCGGAGAAGGGCGGAGAATACGGGACAAGTTCAAAGAGGGGTGGACAAGGGCTAAGAGGGGTGGACAAGGGCAAACAGGCGCGGACAAGAGCAAATAGGGTCGACAAGGACAAAGAGGGGCGGACAAGTGCGGAGAATACGGGACAAGTGCAAAGAGGGGCGGACAAGGGCAAAGAGGGGCGGACAACGGCAAAGAGGGGCGGACAAGGGCAAAGAGGGGCGGACAAAGACATAGAGGGGCGGACAAGGGCAAAGAGTTGCGGAAAATTCAAAGACGGGAGGACAAGGGCAAAGAGGAACGGATAAGTGGAAAGAGGGTTGGAAAAGTGAGGAGAATACGGGACAAGGACTATGAGGGGCGGACAAGGGCAAAGAGGAGCGGACAAGGGCAAAGAGGGGCAGACAAGGGCAAACAGGGGCGGACAAGTGCGGAGAATAGGGGACAAGGGCAAAGTGTGCTGGACAAGTGCGGAGAATACGGGACAAGGGCAAAGAGGGGCGGACAAGGGCAAAGAGGGGCGGACAAGGGCAAAGAGGGGCGGACAAGGGCAAAGAGGGGCGGACAAGGGCAAAGAGGGGCGGACAAGGGCAAAGAGGGGCGGACAAATATATAGAGGGGCGGACAAAGACATAGAGGGGCGGAAAATTCAAAGACGGGAGGACAAGGGCAACGAGGAACGGATAAGTGGAAAGAGGGTTGGAAAAGCGAGGAGAATACGGGACAAGGACTATGAGGGGCGGACAAGGGCAAAGAGGAGCGGACAAGGGCAAAGAGGGGCAGACAAGGGCAAACAGGGGCGGACAAGTGCGGAGAATAGGGGACAAGGGCAAAGTGTGCTGGACAAGTGCGGAGAATACGGGACAAGGGCAAAGAGGGGCGGACAAGGGCGGAGAATACGGGACAAGGGCAAAGAGGGGCGGACAAGGGCGGAGAATACGGGACAAGGGCAAAGAGGGGCGGACAATGGTAAAGACGGGCGGACAAGTGCGGAGAATACGGGACAAGGGAAAAGAGGGTCGGACAAGGTCAAAGACGGTTAGACAAGGGCACAGAGGGGCGGAAAAGGACAAAGAGGGGCGGACAAGGGCAAAGAGGGGCAGACAAGAGCGGAGAATACTGGACAAGGGCAAAGAGGGGCGAACAATTCAAAGAGGGGCGAACAAGGGGAAAGAGCGGCGGACAAGGGAAAAGAGAGGCGGACATGTGCGGAGAATACGGGGCAAGGACAAAGAGGGGCCGACAAGGGCGAAGAGGGGCCGACAAGGGCGAAGAGGGGCCGACAAGGGCCAAGAGGGGCGGACAAGGGCAAAGAGGGGCCGACAAGGGCAAAGAGGGGCGGACAAGGGCAAAGAGGGGCGGAAAAAGGCAAAGAGGGGCGGACAAGGGCAAAGAGGGACGGACAAGGGCAAAGACGGGCGGAGAATGGCAAAGAGGGGCGGAAAAGTGCAAAGAGGGGCGGACAAGTGCGCAGAACACGGGACAATGGCAAAGAGGGGTGGAGAAATGCAAAGAGGGGCGGACAAGGGCAAAGACGGGCGGACAAGGGCAAAGAGGGGTGGACAAGAGCAAAGAGGGGCGGGCAAGTGCGGAGAATACGGGACAAAGGCAAAGAGAGGCGGACAAGGGCAAAGAGGGACGGACAAGGGCAAAGAGGTGCGGACAAGGGCAAAGAGGGGCGGACAAGGGCAAAGAGGGGCGGACAAGTGCGGATTAAACGGGACTAGGGCAAGGAGGGGCGGACAAGGGCAAAGAGGTGCAGAGAAGGGCAAAGGGGGCGGAAAAGGGCAAATAGGGGCGGACAATGGCAAATACGTTTTACAAGGGCAAAGATGGGCGGACAAGTGCGGAGAATACGGGACAAGAACAAAGAGAGGCGGACAATGCAAAGAGGGGCGGACAAGTGTGGAGAATATGCGACAAGGGCAAAGAGGGGCCGACAAGGGCAAAGAGGTGCAGAGAAGGGCAAAGGGGGCGGAAAAGGGCAAATAGGGGCGGACAATGGCAAATACGTTTTACAAGGGCAAAGATGGGCGGACAAGTGCGGAGAACACGGGACAAGAACAAAGAGAGGCGGACAATGCAAAGAGGGGCGGACAAGGGCAAAGAGGGGCGGACAAGGGCAAAGAGGGGCGGACAAGGGCAAAGAGGGGCGGACAAGTGTGGAGAATATGCGACAAGGGCAAAGAGGGGCCGACAAGGGCAAAGAGGGGCCGACAAGGGCAAAGAGGGGCCGACAAGGGCAAAGAGGGGCCGACAAGGGCAGATTATATGGGACAAGACCAAAGAGAGTCGGACAATTACAAAGAGGGGGAAACAAGGGCAAAGAGGGGCGGAGAAGGGCAAAGAGGGGCGGAGAATTGCGGAGAATACGGGATAAGGGCAAATAGGGGCGCACAAGGGCAAAAATAGGCGGAGAAGGGCAAAGAGGTGCGGACAAGTGGGGAGAATACATGAAAAGGGCAAGGAGGGGCGGAAAAGGGAAAAGAGGGGCAGAAAGTGCGAAAATAAGGGACAAGTTCAAAGAGGGGCGGAAAAGTTCAAAGAGGGGCGGACAAGTTCAAAGAGGGGCGGACAAGTTCAAAGAGGGGCGGACAAGGGCGGAGAATACGGGACAAGGGCAAAGAGAGGAGGACAAGGGCAAAGAGGGGCGGACAAGGACAAAGAAGGGCGGACAAGGACAAAGAAGGGCGGACAAATGCAAAGAGTGGCAGACAAGGGCAAGGAGGGGCGGAAAAGTGCGGAGAATACGGGACAAGGGCAAAGAGGGGCGGACAATGGCAAAGACGGGCGGACAAGTGCAAAGAGGGGCGGACAAGTGCGGAGAATACGGGACAACGGCAAAGAGGGGCGGACAAGGGCAAAGAGGGGCGTACAAGTTCAAAGAGGTGCGGGCAAGGGCAAAGAGGGGCCGACAAGTGTTAAGAGGGGCGGACAAGTGCGGAGAATATAGGACAAGGGCAAAGACGAGTGGACAAGGGCTAAGAGGGTTGGACAAGGGCACAGAGGGTCGCACAAGAGCAAACAGTGATGGAGAAGTGCAGAGAATACGGGACAAGAGCAAAGAAGGTCGGAGAAGTGCGGAGAATACTGGACAAGTGCAAAGAGGGTCGGACAAGGGCAAAGAGGTGCGGACAAGGGCAAAGAGGGCTGGACAAGGGCAAAGAGGGGCGGGCAAGTGCGGAGAATACGGGTCAAGGGCAAAGAGGGGCGGACAAGGGCAAAGAGGGGCGGACAAGGGCAAAGAGGGGCACACAAGGGCAAAGAGGGGCGGACAAGGGCAAAGAGGGGCGGACAAATGCGGAGAATACTGGACAACGGCAAAGAGGGGCCGACAAGGGCAAAGAGGGGCGGACAAGGGCAAAGAGGGGCGGACAAGTGCGGATTATACGGGACTAGGGCAAGGAGGGGCAGACAAGGGCAAAGAGGTAGAGACAAGGGCAAAGGGGGCGGAAAAGGGCAAATAGCGGCGGACAAGGTCAAACAGGTTTTACAAGGGCAAGGATGGGCGGACAAAGGCAAAGAGTGGCAGACAAGGGCAAGGAGGGGCGGACAAGGGCAAAGAGCTTTGGAGCAGTGGGGAGAATACGGGAAAAGGGCAAAGAGGGGCGGACAAGTTCAATGAGGGGAGGAAAAGTGCGGAGAATACGGGACAAGGGCAAAGAGGGGGCGGACAAAGGCAAAGACGGGCGGACAAGGAGGGTCGGACAAGGGCAAAGAGGTTCGGACAAGTGCGGAGAATATGGGACAAGGGCAAAGAGTGGCGGACAAGGGCAAAGAATTTTGGTCAAGGGCAAAGAGGAGTGGACAAGGGCAAAGAGGGGATGACAAGTACGGACAATAAGGGACAAGGTCAAAGATTGGCGGACAAGGGCAAAGAGGGGATGACAAGTGCGGACAATAAGGGACAAGGTCAAAGATTGGCGGAGAAGGGCAAAGAGGGGCGGAAAAGGGCAAAGAAAGGCGCACAAGGGCGAAGAGGGGCGGACAAGAGCAAAGAGGGGCGGACAGGGGGCGAGAATACGGGACAAGGGCAAAGAGGGTCGGACAATGGCAAAGAAGTGCGGACAAGGGCAAAGAGGGGCGGACAAGGGCAAAGAGGGCAGACAAGTGCGGACAATACGGGACAAGGGAAAAAAGGGGCGGAAAAAGACAAAGATGGGCGGTCAAGTGAAAGAGGGGCGGACAAGTGCGGGAATAGCGGACAAGGGCAAAGCGTGATGGACAAGGGCAGAGAGGGGCGGACAAGGGCAAAGAGGGTCAGACAAGTGCGGAGAATACGGGACAAGGGCAAAGAGGGGCGGACAAGGGCAAACAGAGGCGGACAAGTGCAATGAGGGGCGGACAAGGCAAAGAGGCGCGGACAAGTACAAAAAGGGGCGGAAAATGGCAAGCAGGGGCTGACAAGATAAATAGGGGCGGAAAAGGGCAAAGAGGGGCGGACAAGGGCAAAGAGAAGCGGAGAAGTGCGGTGAATATGGGACAAGGGCAAAGAGGTGCGGAAAACGGTAAAGAGGGGCGGACAAGTGTGGAGAATACGGGACAAGGGCAAAGAGGGGCGGACAAGGGCAAAGAGGGGCGGACAAGGGCAAAGAGGGGCGGACAAGGGCAAAGAGGGGCGGACAAGGGCAAAGAGGGGCGGACAAGGGCAAAGAGGGGCGGACAAGGGCAAAGAGGGGCGGACAAGGGCAAAGAGGGGCGGAGAAGGCAAAGAGGGGCGTAGAAGCGCAGAGATTAAGGGACAAGGAGAAAGAGTGGCTTAGAAGTGCGGAAAATACGGGACAAGGGGAAAGAGTGTCTTAGAATTGCGGAGAATATGGGACAAGGGCAAAGAGGGGCGGACAAGGGCAAAGAGTGGCGGACAAGGGCAAAGAGGGGCGGACAAGTGTGGAGAAAACAAGAAAAGGGCAAAGAGGAGCGGACAAGGGTAAAGAGGGGCGGACAAGGGCAAAGAGGGGTGGACAAGGGCAAAGAGGGGCGGACAAGATCGGAGAATATGGGAGAAGAGCAAAGAGGGGTGGACAAATGCGGAGAATACTGGACAAGGGCAAAGAGGGGCGGACAAGGGCAAAGAGGGGCGGACAAGGGCAAAGAGGGGCGGAAAAGGGCAAGGATGGGCGGACAAATGCTGAGAATACCGGACAATGGCTAAGAGAGGCAGACAAGTGCGGAGAATACGGAACAAGGGCAAAGAGGGGCGGAAAAATGCGGAGAATACGGGACAAGTGCAAAGAGGAGCAGACAAGGGTAAATAGGGTCGGACAAGGGCAAAGAGGTGCGGACAAGGGCAAAGAGGGGCGGACAAGTGTGGAGAATATGGGAGAAGTGCAAAGATTGGCGGACAAGTGCGGAGAATACGGTACAAGGGCAAAGAAGGGCGGACAAGTGCGGAAAATACGGGACAAGGGCAAAGAGGGGCGGACAAGGGCAAAGAGGGGCAGACAAGTGCGGAGAATACGGGACAAGGGCAAACAGGGGCAGACAAGTGAGGAGAAGACTGTACAAGGGAAAAGAGAGTCGGAAAAGGGCAAAGAGGTGCGGACAAGTGCGGAAAATACGGGACAAGGGCAAAGAGGGGCGGACAAGGGCAAAGAGGAGCGGACAAGGGCAAAGAGGGGTGGACAAGTGCGGAGAATATGGGAGAAGGGCAAAGAGGGGAGGACAAGTGCGGAGAACAAGTGAAAAGGGCAAAAACGGGCGGACAAGTGCGGAGAATACAGGACAAGGGCAAAGAGGGGCGGACAAGGGCAAAGAGGGGCGGACAAGGGCAAAGAGGGGCGGACAAGGGCAAAGAGGGGCAGACAAGGGCAAAGAGGGGCGGACAAGGGCAAAGAGGGGCGGACAAGGGCAAAGAGGGGCGGACAAGGGCAAAGAGGGGCGGACAAATGCTGAGAATATTGGACAAGGGCAAAGAGGGGCAGACAAGTGCGGAGAATACGGGACAAGGGCAAAGAGGGGAGGACAAGTGCGGAGAATACAGGAAAATTGCAGAGAGTGGCGGACAAGGGCAAAGAGGGGCGGAAAAGGTAAAAGAAGGGCGGAAAAGGGCAAGAGGGGCGGAGTAGGGCAAAGATGGGCGGACAAGGGCAAAGAAGTTTGGAGAAGTGCGGAGAATACGGGAAAATTGCAAAGAGAGGTGGACAAGTGCAGAGAATACGGGACAAGGGCAAAGAGGGATGGACAAGGGCGGAGAATACGGGACAAGGGCAAAGAGGGGCAGAAAAGGGCAAAGAGGGGCGGACAACGGAAAAGAGGGGCGGAAAAGTGCGGAGAAAAAGGGACAAGGGCAAAGAGGGGTGGACAAAGTCTAAGAGGTGCGGACAAGGGCGGAGAATACGGGACAAGAAAAAAAGGGGCGGACAAGGTCAAAGAGGGGCGGACAAGGTCAAAGAGGGGCGGATAAGGGCAAAGAGGGGCGGACAAGGGCAAAGAGGGGCGGACAAGGGCAGAGAATACTAGACAAGGGCAAAGAGGGGCGGACAAGTGTGGAGAATACGGGACAAGGACAAAGAGGTGCAGACAAGGGCAAAGCGGGGCGGACAAGGGCAAAGACGGGCGAACCAGGGAGAAGACGGGCGAACCAGGGCAAAGAGGGGCGGACCAGGGCAAAGAGGGGCGGACCAGGGCAAAGAGGGGCGGACAAGAGCAAAGAGGGGCGGACAAGAGCAAAGAGGGGCGGACAAGGGCATAGAGGGGCGGACAAGGGCATAGAGGGGCGGACAAGGGCATAGAGGGGCGGACAAGGGCGGAGAATATGGGACAAGGGCAAAGAGGTGCGGACAAGTGCGGAGAAAACTGTACAAGGGCAAAGATTGCCGGAAAAGGGCAAAGAGGGGCAGACAAGTGCGGAGAATATGGGACAAGGGCAAACAGGGGCGGACAAGTGCGGAGAATATGGGACCAAGTCAAAGAGGGGCGGAAAAAGGCAAAGAGGGTCGGACAAGGGCAAAGAGGGGCGGGCAAGGGCAAAGAGGGGCGGGCAAGGGCAAAGAGGGGCGGGCAAGTGTGGAGAATACGGGACAAGGTCAAAGAGGGGCGGACAAGGGCAAAGAGGGGCAGACAAGTGCAGAGAATACGGGACAAGTACAAAGAGGGGCGGACAAGGGCAAAGAGCGGCGGACAAGTGCGGAGAATACGGGACAAGTGCAAAGAGGGGCGGACAAGTGC
Organism: Phaenicophaeus curvirostris; assembly: GCF_032191515.1. Classification (NCBI taxonomy): domain Eukaryota; kingdom Metazoa; phylum Chordata; class Aves; order Cuculiformes; family Cuculidae; genus Phaenicophaeus; species Phaenicophaeus curvirostris. The sequence goes on from NW_027206827.1 coordinate 160,959, forward strand.
AGAGAATACGGATCAAGGGCAAAGAGGGTCGGACAAGGGCAAAGAGTTGCAGAGAATGGCACAGAGGAGCGGAGAAGGGCACAGAGGGGCGGACAAGTGTGGAGAACACGGGACAAGGGCAAAGTGGCACGGACAAGGGCAAAGTGGGGCGGAAAAGAGCAAAGAGGGGCGGAAAAGAGCAAAGAGGGGCGGACAAGTGCGGAGAATAACGGACAAGGGCAAAGAGGGTCATACAAGTGCGGAGAATACGGAACAAGGGCAAAGAGGGGCGGACAAGTGCGGAGAATACGGGACAAGGGCAAAGAGTGGCGGACAAGGGCAAAGAGGGTCGGATAAGGGCAAAGAGGGGCGGACAAGGCCAAAGAGGTGCGGACAAGGGCAAAGAGGTGCAGACAAGGGCAAAGAGGTGCAGACAAGGGCAAAGAGGGGCGGACAAGTGCGGAAATTTGGCACAAGAGTAAAGAGGGGCGGAGAAGGGCAAAGAGGGGCGGAGAAGGGCAAAGAGGGGCGGAGAAGGGCAAAGAGGGTCGGACAAGGGCAAAGAGGGTCGGACAAGGGCAAAGAGGGGCGGACAAGGGCAAAGAGGGGCGGACAAGGGCAAAGAGGGGCGGACAAGGGCAAAGAGGGGCGGACAAGGGCAAAGAGGGGCGGACAAGGGCAAAGAGGGGCGGACTATTACGGAGAATACGGGACAAGTGCAAAGAGGGGCGGACAAGGGCAAAGAGGGGCAGACAATGGCAAAGAGGGGCGGACAAGGCCAAAGAGGTGCGGACAAGAGCATAGAGGGGCGGACAAGTGCGGAGAATACGGGAGAAGTGCAAAGAGTGGCGGACAAGGTCAAAGAGGGGCTGACAAGGGCAAAGAGTGGTGAACAAAGGCAAAGAGGGGAGGACAAGGGCAGAGAATACGGGACAAGGGCAAAGAGGGTCAGACAAGGGCGGAAAATATGCGACAAGTGCACAGAGGTGTGGAAAAGGGCAAAGCGGGGCGGACAAGGGCAAACAGGTGCGGAGAATGGCACAGAGGGGCGGAGAAGGGCACAGAGGGGTGGACAAGTGCGGAGAATAACGGACAAGTGCAAAGAGGGTCAGACAAGATCGGAGAATACGGAACAAGGGCAAAGAGGGGCGGACAAGGGCGGAGAATATGGGACAAGGGCAAAGAGGGGCGGACAAGGGCAAAGAGGGGCGGACAAGGGCAAAGAGGGGCGGACAAGGGCAAAGAGGGGCGGACAAGGGCAAAGAGGGGCGGAGAAGAGCAAAGAGGGGCGGAGAAGAGCAAAGAGGAGCGGACAAGAGCAAAGAGGGGCGGACAAGAGCAAAGAGGGGCGGACAATTGCGGAAATTCGGAACAAGGGCAAAGAGGGGCGGACAAGGGCAAAGAGGGGCGGACAAGGGCAAAGAGGGGCGGACAAGGGCAAAGAGGGGCGGACAAGGGCAAAGAGGGGCGGACAAGGGCAAAGAGGGGCGGACAAGGGCAAAGAGGGGCGGACAAGGGCAAAGAGGGGCGGACAAGGGCAAAGAGGGGCAGACAAGTGCGGAGAATAGGAGAAAAGGGCAAAGAGTGCTTGACAAGGGCAAAGAGGGGTGGACAATGGCAAAGAGGGGTGAACAACGGCAAAGAGGGGCGGAGAAGGGCGGAGAATACGGGACAAGTTCAAAGAGGGGTGGACAAGGGCTAAGAGGGGTGGACAAGGGCAAACAGGCGCGGACAAGAGCAAATAGGGTCGACAAGGACAAAGAGGGGCGGACAAGTGCGGAGAATACGGGACAAGTGCAAAGAGGGGCGGACAAGGGCAAAGAGGGGCGGACAACGGCAAAGAGGGGCGGACAAGGGCAAAGAGGGGCGGACAAAGACATAGAGGGGCGGACAAGGGCAAAGAGTTGCGGAAAATTCAAAGACGGGAGGACAAGGGCAAAGAGGAACGGATAAGTGGAAAGAGGGTTGGAAAAGTGAGGAGAATACGGGACAAGGACTATGAGGGGCGGACAAGGGCAAAGAGGAGCGGACAAGGGCAAAGAGGGGCAGACAAGGGCAAACAGGGGCGGACAAGTGCGGAGAATAGGGGACAAGGGCAAAGTGTGCTGGACAAGTGCGGAGAATACGGGACAAGGGCAAAGAGGGGCGGACAAGGGCAAAGAGGGGCGGACAAGGGCAAAGAGGGGCGGACAAGGGCAAAGAGGGGCGGACAAGGGCAAAGAGGGGCGGACAAGGGCAAAGAGGGGCGGACAAATATATAGAGGGGCGGACAAAGACATAGAGGGGCGGAAAATTCAAAGACGGGAGGACAAGGGCAACGAGGAACGGATAAGTGGAAAGAGGGTTGGAAAAGCGAGGAGAATACGGGACAAGGACTATGAGGGGCGGACAAGGGCAAAGAGGAGCGGACAAGGGCAAAGAGGGGCAGACAAGGGCAAACAGGGGCGGACAAGTGCGGAGAATAGGGGACAAGGGCAAAGTGTGCTGGACAAGTGCGGAGAATACGGGACAAGGGCAAAGAGGGGCGGACAAGGGCGGAGAATACGGGACAAGGGCAAAGAGGGGCGGACAAGGGCGGAGAATACGGGACAAGGGCAAAGAGGGGCGGACAATGGTAAAGACGGGCGGACAAGTGCGGAGAATACGGGACAAGGGAAAAGAGGGTCGGACAAGGTCAAAGACGGTTAGACAAGGGCACAGAGGGGCGGAAAAGGACAAAGAGGGGCGGACAAGGGCAAAGAGGGGCAGACAAGAGCGGAGAATACTGGACAAGGGCAAAGAGGGGCGAACAATTCAAAGAGGGGCGAACAAGGGGAAAGAGCGGCGGACAAGGGAAAAGAGAGGCGGACATGTGCGGAGAATACGGGGCAAGGACAAAGAGGGGCCGACAAGGGCGAAGAGGGGCCGACAAGGGCGAAGAGGGGCCGACAAGGGCCAAGAGGGGCGGACAAGGGCAAAGAGGGGCCGACAAGGGCAAAGAGGGGCGGACAAGGGCAAAGAGGGGCGGAAAAAGGCAAAGAGGGGCGGACAAGGGCAAAGAGGGACGGACAAGGGCAAAGACGGGCGGAGAATGGCAAAGAGGGGCGGAAAAGTGCAAAGAGGGGCGGACAAGTGCGCAGAACACGGGACAATGGCAAAGAGGGGTGGAGAAATGCAAAGAGGGGCGGACAAGGGCAAAGACGGGCGGACAAGGGCAAAGAGGGGTGGACAAGAGCAAAGAGGGGCGGGCAAGTGCGGAGAATACGGGACAAAGGCAAAGAGAGGCGGACAAGGGCAAAGAGGGACGGACAAGGGCAAAGAGGTGCGGACAAGGGCAAAGAGGGGCGGACAAGGGCAAAGAGGGGCGGACAAGTGCGGATTAAACGGGACTAGGGCAAGGAGGGGCGGACAAGGGCAAAGAGGTGCAGAGAAGGGCAAAGGGGGCGGAAAAGGGCAAATAGGGGCGGACAATGGCAAATACGTTTTACAAGGGCAAAGATGGGCGGACAAGTGCGGAGAATACGGGACAAGAACAAAGAGAGGCGGACAATGCAAAGAGGGGCGGACAAGTGTGGAGAATATGCGACAAGGGCAAAGAGGGGCCGACAAGGGCAAAGAGGTGCAGAGAAGGGCAAAGGGGGCGGAAAAGGGCAAATAGGGGCGGACAATGGCAAATACGTTTTACAAGGGCAAAGATGGGCGGACAAGTGCGGAGAACACGGGACAAGAACAAAGAGAGGCGGACAATGCAAAGAGGGGCGGACAAGGGCAAAGAGGGGCGGACAAGGGCAAAGAGGGGCGGACAAGGGCAAAGAGGGGCGGACAAGTGTGGAGAATATGCGACAAGGGCAAAGAGGGGCCGACAAGGGCAAAGAGGGGCCGACAAGGGCAAAGAGGGGCCGACAAGGGCAAAGAGGGGCCGACAAGGGCAGATTATATGGGACAAGACCAAAGAGAGTCGGACAATTACAAAGAGGGGGAAACAAGGGCAAAGAGGGGCGGAGAAGGGCAAAGAGGGGCGGAGAATTGCGGAGAATACGGGATAAGGGCAAATAGGGGCGCACAAGGGCAAAAATAGGCGGAGAAGGGCAAAGAGGTGCGGACAAGTGGGGAGAATACATGAAAAGGGCAAGGAGGGGCGGAAAAGGGAAAAGAGGGGCAGAAAGTGCGAAAATAAGGGACAAGTTCAAAGAGGGGCGGAAAAGTTCAAAGAGGGGCGGACAAGTTCAAAGAGGGGCGGACAAGTTCAAAGAGGGGCGGACAAGGGCGGAGAATACGGGACAAGGGCAAAGAGAGGAGGACAAGGGCAAAGAGGGGCGGACAAGGACAAAGAAGGGCGGACAAGGACAAAGAAGGGCGGACAAATGCAAAGAGTGGCAGACAAGGGCAAGGAGGGGCGGAAAAGTGCGGAGAATACGGGACAAGGGCAAAGAGGGGCGGACAATGGCAAAGACGGGCGGACAAGTGCAAAGAGGGGCGGACAAGTGCGGAGAATACGGGACAACGGCAAAGAGGGGCGGACAAGGGCAAAGAGGGGCGTACAAGTTCAAAGAGGTGCGGGCAAGGGCAAAGAGGGGCCGACAAGTGTTAAGAGGGGCGGACAAGTGCGGAGAATATAGGACAAGGGCAAAGACGAGTGGACAAGGGCTAAGAGGGTTGGACAAGGGCACAGAGGGTCGCACAAGAGCAAACAGTGATGGAGAAGTGCAGAGAATACGGGACAAGAGCAAAGAAGGTCGGAGAAGTGCGGAGAATACTGGACAAGTGCAAAGAGGGTCGGACAAGGGCAAAGAGGTGCGGACAAGGGCAAAGAGGGCTGGACAAGGGCAAAGAGGGGCGGGCAAGTGCGGAGAATACGGGTCAAGGGCAAAGAGGGGCGGACAAGGGCAAAGAGGGGCGGACAAGGGCAAAGAGGGGCACACAAGGGCAAAGAGGGGCGGACAAGGGCAAAGAGGGGCGGACAAATGCGGAGAATACTGGACAACGGCAAAGAGGGGCCGACAAGGGCAAAGAGGGGCGGACAAGGGCAAAGAGGGGCGGACAAGTGCGGATTATACGGGACTAGGGCAAGGAGGGGCAGACAAGGGCAAAGAGGTAGAGACAAGGGCAAAGGGGGCGGAAAAGGGCAAATAGCGGCGGACAAGGTCAAACAGGTTTTACAAGGGCAAGGATGGGCGGACAAAGGCAAAGAGTGGCAGACAAGGGCAAGGAGGGGCGGACAAGGGCAAAGAGCTTTGGAGCAGTGGGGAGAATACGGGAAAAGGGCAAAGAGGGGCGGACAAGTTCAATGAGGGGAGGAAAAGTGCGGAGAATACGGGACAAGGGCAAAGAGGGGGCGGACAAAGGCAAAGACGGGCGGACAAGGAGGGTCGGACAAGGGCAAAGAGGTTCGGACAAGTGCGGAGAATATGGGACAAGGGCAAAGAGTGGCGGACAAGGGCAAAGAATTTTGGTCAAGGGCAAAGAGGAGTGGACAAGGGCAAAGAGGGGATGACAAGTACGGACAATAAGGGACAAGGTCAAAGATTGGCGGACAAGGGCAAAGAGGGGATGACAAGTGCGGACAATAAGGGACAAGGTCAAAGATTGGCGGAGAAGGGCAAAGAGGGGCGGAAAAGGGCAAAGAAAGGCGCACAAGGGCGAAGAGGGGCGGACAAGAGCAAAGAGGGGCGGACAGGGGGCGAGAATACGGGACAAGGGCAAAGAGGGTCGGACAATGGCAAAGAAGTGCGGACAAGGGCAAAGAGGGGCGGACAAGGGCAAAGAGGGCAGACAAGTGCGGACAATACGGGACAAGGGAAAAAAGGGGCGGAAAAAGACAAAGATGGGCGGTCAAGTGAAAGAGGGGCGGACAAGTGCGGGAATAGCGGACAAGGGCAAAGCGTGATGGACAAGGGCAGAGAGGGGCGGACAAGGGCAAAGAGGGTCAGACAAGTGCGGAGAATACGGGACAAGGGCAAAGAGGGGCGGACAAGGGCAAACAGAGGCGGACAAGTGCAATGAGGGGCGGACAAGGCAAAGAGGCGCGGACAAGTACAAAAAGGGGCGGAAAATGGCAAGCAGGGGCTGACAAGATAAATAGGGGCGGAAAAGGGCAAAGAGGGGCGGACAAGGGCAAAGAGAAGCGGAGAAGTGCGGTGAATATGGGACAAGGGCAAAGAGGTGCGGAAAACGGTAAAGAGGGGCGGACAAGTGTGGAGAATACGGGACAAGGGCAAAGAGGGGCGGACAAGGGCAAAGAGGGGCGGACAAGGGCAAAGAGGGGCGGACAAGGGCAAAGAGGGGCGGACAAGGGCAAAGAGGGGCGGACAAGGGCAAAGAGGGGCGGACAAGGGCAAAGAGGGGCGGACAAGGGCAAAGAGGGGCGGAGAAGGCAAAGAGGGGCGTAGAAGCGCAGAGATTAAGGGACAAGGAGAAAGAGTGGCTTAGAAGTGCGGAAAATACGGGACAAGGGGAAAGGTGTCTTAGAATTGCGGAGAATATGGGACAAGGGCAAAGAGGGGCGGACAAGGGCAAAGAGTGGCGGACAAGGGCAAAGAGGGGCGGACAAGTGTGGAGAAAACAAGAAAAGGGCAAAGAGGAGCGGACAAGGGTAAAGAGGGGCGGACAAGGGCAAAGAGGGGTGGACAAGGGCAAAGAGGGGCGGACAAGATCGGAGAATATGGGAGAAGAGCAAAGAGGGGTGGACAAATGCGGAGAATACTGGGACAAGGGCAAAGAGGGGCGGACAAGGGCAAAGAGGGGCGGACAAGGGCAAAGAGGGGCGGAAAAGGGCAAGGATGGGCGGACAAATGCTGAGAATACCGGACAATGGCTAAGAGAGGCAGACAAGTGCGGAGAATACGGAACAAGGGCAAAGAGGGGCGGAAAAATGCGGAGAATACGGGACAAGTGCAAAGAGGAGCAGACAAGGGTAAATAGGGTCGGACAAGGGCAAAGAGGTGCGGACAAGGGCAAAGAGGGGCGGACAAGTGTGGAGAATATGGGAGAAGTGCAAAGATTGGCGGACAAGTGCGGAGAATACGGTACAAGGGCAAAGAAGGGCGGACAAGTGCGGAAAATACGGGACAAGGGCAAAGAGGGGCGGACAAGGGCAAAGAGGGGCAGACAAGTGCGGAGAATACGGGACAAGGGCAAACAGGGGCAGACAAGTGAGGAGAAGACTGTACAAGGGAAAAGAGAGTCGGAAAAGGGCAAAGAGGTGCGGACAAGTGCGGAAAATACGGGACAAGGGCAAAGAGGGGCGGACAAGGGCAAAGAGGAGCGGACAAGGGCAAAGAGGGGTGGACAAGTGCGGAGAATATGGGAGAAGGGCAAAGAGGGGAGGACAAGTGCGGAGAACAAGTGAAAAGGGCAAAAACGGGCGGACAAGTGCGGAGAATACAGGACAAGGGCAAAGAGGGGCGGACAAGGGCAAAGAGGGGCGGACAAGGGCAAAGAGGGGCGGACAAGGGCAAAGAGGGGCAGACAAGGGCAAAGAGGGGCGGACAAGGGCAAAGAGGGGCGGACAAGGGCAAAGAGGGGCGGACAAGGGCAAAGAGGGGCGGACAAATGCTGAGAATATTGGACAAGGGCAAAGAGGGGCAGACAAGTGCGGAGAATACGGGACAAGGGCAAAGAGGGGAGGACAAGTGCGGAGAATACAGGAAAATTGCAGAGAGTGGCGGACAAGGGCAAAGAGGGGCGGAAAAGGTAAAAGAAGGGCGGAAAAGGGCAAGAGGGGCGGAGTAGGGCAAAGATGGGCGGACAAGGGCAAAGAAGTTTGGAGAAGTGCGGAGAATACGGGAAAATTGCAAAGAGAGGTGGACAAGTGCAGAGAATACGGGACAAGGGCAAAGAGGGATGGACAAGGGCGGAGAATACGGGACAAGGGCAAAGAGGGGCAGAAAAGGGCAAAGAGGGGCGGACAACGGAAAAGAGGGGCGGAAAAGTGCGGAGAAAAAGGGACAAGGGCAAAGAGGGGTGGACAAAGTCTAAGAGGTGCGGACAAGGGCGGAGAATACGGGACAAGAAAAAAAGGGGCGGACAAGGTCAAAGAGGGGCGGACAAGGTCAAAGAGGGGCGGATAAGGGCAAAGAGGGGCGGACAAGGGCAAAGAGGGGCGGACAAGGGCAGAGAATACTAGACAAGGGCAAAGAGGGGCGGACAAGTGTGGAGAATACGGGACAAGGACAAAGAGGTGCAGACAAGGGCAAAGCGGGCGGACAAGGGCAAAGACGGGCGAACCAGGGAGAAGACGGGCGAACCAGGGCAAAGAGGGGCGGACCAGGGCAAAGAGGGGCGGACCAGGGCAAAGAGGGGCGGACCAGGGCAAAGAGGGGCGGACAAGAGCAAAGAGGGGCGGACAAGAGCAAAGAGGGGCGGACAAGGGCATAGAGGGGCGGACAAGGGCATAGAGGGGCGGACAAGGGCATAGAGGGGCGGACAAGGGCGGAGAATATGGGACAAGGGCAAAGAGGTGCGGACAAGTGCGGAGAAAACTGTACAAGGGCAAAGATTGCCGGAAAAGGGCAAAGAGGGGCAGACAAGTGCGGAGAATATGGGACAAGGGCAAACAGGGGCGGACAAGTGCGGAGAATATGGGACCAAGTCAAAGAGGGGCGGAAAAAGGCAAAGAGGGTCGGACAAGGGCAAAGAGGGGCGGGCAAGGGCAAAGAGGGGCGGGCAAGGGCAAAGAGGGGCGGGCAAGGGCAAAGAGGGGCGGGCAAGTGTGGAGAATACGGGACAAGGTCAAAGAGGGGCGGACAAGGGCAAAGAGGGGCAGACAAGTGCAGAGAATACGGGACAAGTACAAAGAGGGGCGGACAAGGGCAAAGAGCGGCGGACAAGTGCGGAGAATACGGGACAAGTGCAAAGAGGGGCGGACAAGTGCAGAGAATACGGATCAAGGGCAAAGAGGGTCGGACAAGGGCAAAGAGTTGCAGAGAATGGCACAGAGGAGCGGAGAAGGGCACAGAGGGGCGGACAAGTGTGGAGAACACGGGACAAGGGCAAAGTGGCACGGACAAGGGCAAAGTGGGGCGGAAAAGAGCAAAGAGGGGCGGAAAAGAGCAAAGAGGGGCGGACAAGTGCGGAGAATAACGGACAAGGGCAAAGAGGGTCATACAAGTGCGGAGAATACGGAACAAGGGCAAAGAGGGGCGGACAAGTGCGGAGAATACGGGACAAGGGCAAAGAGTGGCGGACAAGGGCAAAGAGGGTCGGATAAGGGCAAAGAGGGGCGGACAAGGCCAAAGAGGTGCGGACAAGGGCAAAGAGGTGCAGACAAGGGCAAAGAGGTGCAGACAAGGGCAAAGAGGGGCGGACAAGTGCGGAAATTTGGCACAAGAGTAAAGAGGGGCGGAGAAGGGCAAAGAGGGGCGGAGAAGGGCAAAGAGGGGCGGAGAAGGGCAAAGAGGGTCGGACAAGGGCAAAGAGGGTCGGACAAGGGCAAAGAGGGGCGGACAAGGGCAAAGAGGGGCGGACAAGGGCAAAGAGGGGCGGACAAGGGCAAAGAGGGGCGGACAAGGGCAAAGAGGGGCGGACAAGGGCAAAGAGGGGCGGACTATTACGGAGAATACGGGACAAGTGCAAAGAGGGGCGGACAAGGGCAAAGAGGGGCAGACAATGGCAAAGAGGGGCGGACAAGGCCAAAGAGGTGCGGACAAGAGCATAGAGGGGCGGACAAGTGCGGAGAATACGGGAGAAGTGCAAAGAGTGGCGGACAAGGTCAAAGAGGGGCTGACAAGGGCAAAGAGTGGTGAACAAAGGCAAAGAGGGGAGGACAAGGGCAGAGAATACGGGACAAGGGCAAAGAGGGTCAGACAAGGGCGGAAAATATGCGACAAGTGCACAGAGGTGTGGAAAAGGGCAAAGCGGGGCGGACAAGGGCAAACAGGTGCGGAGAATGGCACAGAGGGGCGGAGAAGGGCACAGAGGGGTGGACAAGTGCGGAGAATAACGGACAAGTGCAAAGAGGGTCAGACAAGATCGGAGAATACGGAACAAGGGCAAAGAGGGGCGGACAAGGGCGGAGAATATGGGACAAGGGCAAAGAGGGGCGGACAAGGGCAAAGAGGGGCGGACAAGGGCAAAGAGGGGCGGACAAGGGCAAAGAGGGGCGGACAAGGGCAAAGAGGGGCGGAGAAGAGCAAAGAGGGGCGGAGAAGAGCAAAGAGGAGCGGACAAGAGCAAAGAGGGGCGGACAAGAGCAAAGAGGGGCGGACAATTGCGGAAATTCGGAACAAGGGCAAAAGAGGGGCGGACAAGGGCAAAGAGGGGCGGACAAGGGCAAAGAGGGGCGGACAAGGGCAAAGAGGGGCGGACAAGGGCAAAGAGGGGCGGACAAGGGCAAAGAGGGGCGGACAAGGGCAAAGAGGGGCGGACAAGGGCAAAGAGGGGCGGACAAGGGCAAAGAGGCGCGGGCAAGGGAAAAGAGGGGCAGACAAGGGCAAAGAGGGGGCGGACAAGGGCAAAGAGGGGCGGACAAGGGCAAAGAGGGGCGGACAAGGGCAAAGAGGGGCGGACAAGTGTGGAGAATACAGGAGAAGGACAAAGAGGGGCGCTCAAGTGCAAAAGGGGCGGATTATTACGGAGAATACGGGACAAGTGCAAAGAGGTGCGGACAAGGGCAAAGAGGGGTGGACAAGGGCAAAGTGTGGCGGACAAGGGAAAAGAGGGGCGGACAAGGGCAAAGAGGGTCAGACAAGTGCAAAGAGGCGCGGGCAAGGGAAAAGAGGGGCGGAAAAGTGCAAAGAGGGGTGAACAATGGCAAAGAGGTTTTGACAAGTGTGGAGAATACAGGAGAAGGACAAAGAGGGGCGCACAACTGCAAAAGGGGCGGACAATTACGGAGAATACGGGACAAGGCCAAAGAGAGCGGACAAGGGCCGAAAATAAGGGACAAGCGCAAAGAGGTTCGGACAAGGGCAAAGAGGGGCAGACAATGGAAAAGAGGGGCGGACAAGGCCAAAGAGGGGCGGACAAGGCCAAAGAGGGGCGGACAAGGCCAAAGAGGGGGCGGACAAGGGCAAAGAGGGGCGGACAAGAGCAAAGAGGGGCGGACAAGAGCAAAGAGGGGCGGACAAGAGCAAAGAGGGGCGGACAAGTGCGGAGAATACGGGAGAAGTGCAAAGAGTGGCGGACAAGGTCAAAGAGGGGGCGGACAAGGGCAAAGAGGGGCGGTCAAGAGCGGAGAATACGGGAGAAGGGTAAAGAGTGGCGGACAAGGGCAAAGAGGGGCGCATAAGGGCAAAGAGATGCAGACAAGAGCAAAGAGGGGCGGACAAATGCAAAGATACGGGAAAAGGGAAAAGAGGGTCGGACAAGGGCGGAAAATAGGCGACAAGTGCACAGAGGTGCGGACAAAAGCAAAGCGGGGCGGACAAGGGCAAAGAGGGGTAGACAAGGGCAAAGAGGTGCGGACAAGTGCGGAGAATACGGGACAAGGGCAAAGAGGGGCAGACAAGGTCAAAGAGCGGCAGGCAAGTGCAAAGAGGGTCAGACAAGGGCATAGACGGGCGGACAAGGGCAATGGTGGGCGGACAAGGGCAAAGAGGTGGGGATATGTGCAAAGAGGGGCGGACAAGTTAGGAGAATACGGGACAAGGACAAAGAGGGGCGGACAAGTGCGGAGAAACTAGGACAAGGGCAAAGAAGAGCTGACAAGTGCAAAGAGGGGCGGAAAATTCAAAGACGGGAGGACAAGGGCAAAGAGGGACGGATAAGTGGAAAGAGGGTTGGAAAAGTGAGAAGAATACGGGACAAGGACTATGAGGGGCGGACAAGGGCAAAGAGGAGCGGACAAGGGCAAAGAGGGGCAAACAATTCAAAGAGGGGCGAACAAGGGCAAAGAGGGGCGGACAAGGGCAAAGAGGGGCAAACAATTCAAAGAGGGGCGAACAAGGGCAAAGAGGGGCGGACAAGGGCAAAGGGGGCGGACAAAGGCAAAGGGGGCGGACAAAGGCAAAGAGGGACGGACAAGGGCAAAGAGGGACGGACAAGTGCGGAGAATACGGGACAAGGGCAAAGTGTGCTGGACAAGTGCGGAGAATATGGGACAAGGGCAAAGAGGGGCGGACAAGTGAAAAGAGGGGCGGAAAAGGGCAAAGAGGGGCGGACAAGGGCAAAGAGGGGCGGAAAATTTAAAGACGGGAGGACAAGCGCAAAGAGGGACGGATAAGTGGAAAGAGGGTTTGAAAAGTGAGGAGAATACGGGACAAGGACTATGAGGGGCGGACAAGGGCAAAGAGGAGCGGACAAGGGCAAAGAGGGGCAAACAATTCAAAAAGGGGCGAACAAGGGCAAAGAGGGGCGGACAAGGGCAAAGAGGGGCGGACAAGGGCAAAGAGGGGCGGAGAAGTGCGGAGAATACAGGAAAAGTTCAAAGAGAGGCGGACAAGGGCGAAGAGGGGAGGACAAGTGGAAAGAGGGTTGGAAAAGTGCGGAGAATACGGGACAAGGGCAAAGAGGGGCGGACATGTGCAAAGAGGTGCGGACAAGGGCAAATAGGGTAGACAAGGACAAAGAGGGGCGGACAAGTGCGGAGAATACGGGACAAGTGCAAAGAGGGGCGGACAAGGGCAAAGAGGGGCGGACAAAGACATAGAGGGGCGGACAAAGACATAGAGGGGCGGACAAGGGCAAAGAGGGGCGGAAAATTCAAAGACGGGAGGACAAGGGCAAAGAGGGACGTATAAGTGGAAAGAGGATTGGAAAAGTGAGGAGAATACGGGACAAGGACTATGAGGGGCGGACAAGGGCAAAGAGGAGCGGACAAGGGCTAAGAGGGGCAAACAATTCAAAGAGGGGCGAACAAGGGCAAACAGGGGCGGACAAGTGCGGAGAATACGGGACAAGGGCAAAGTGTACTGGACAAGTGCGGAGAATACGGGACAAGGGCAAAGAGGGGCGGACAAGGGCGGAGAATACGGGACAAGGGCAAATAGTGGAGGACAAGGGCAAACAGGGACGGACAAGGCCAACGTGGGACGGACAAGGGTAAAGAGGGGCGGACAAGGGCGGAGAATACGGGACAAGGGCAAAGAGGGGCGGTCAAGGGCAAAGAGGGTCGGACAAAGGTAAAGACGGGCGGACAAGTGCGGAGAATACGGGACAAGGAAAAAGAGGTTCGGACAAGGTCAAAGACGGTTAGACAAGGGCACAGAGGGGCGGACAAGGACAAAGAGGGGCGGACAAGGGCAAAGAGGGGCAGACAAGAGCGGAGAATACTGGACAAGGGCAAAGAGGGGCGAACAATTCAAAGAGGGGCGAACAAGGGGAAAGAGGGGCGGACAAGGGAAAAGAGAGGCGGACATGTGCGGAGAATACGGGACAAGGACAAAGAGGGGCGGACAAGGGCAAACAGGGGCGGACAAGGGCAAAGAGGGGCGGAAAAGTGCGGAGAATACGGGACAAGGGCGAAGAGGGGCGGACAAGGCAAAGAAGGGAGGACAAGGGCAAGGAGGGTCGTACAAGGGCAAAGAGGGTCGGACAAGTGCGGAGACTAGGGGACAAGGGCAAAGAGGGGCGGACAAGAGCAAAGAAGGTCGGAGAAGGGCAAAGAGGGGCAGACAAGGGAAAAGAGTGGCGGACAAGTGCGGAGAATAGGGGACAAGCACTAAGATTTGTGGACAAGGCCAAAGAGGAAAGGAAAATTGCAAAGAGAGGCGGACAAGTGCAAAAAAGGGGCGGACAAGGGCAAAGAGGGGCGGACCAGTGTGGAGAATACGGGACAAGTGAAAAGAGGGGCGAAAAAGTGCAGCGAGGGGCAGACAAGAGCAAAGAGTGGCGGACAATTGCGGAGAATGCGGGACAAGGGCAAATAGGGGTGGACAATGGGAAAGAGAGGCGCACAAGTGCGGAGATTATGGGACAGGGAAAGAGGGGCGGAAAAGGGCAAAGAGGGGCGGACAAGGGCAAAGGGGGCAGACAAGGGCAAAGGGGGGTGGACAAGGGCAAAGAGGGGCGGACATATGCGGAGAATACAGGACAACGGCAAAGAGGAGCGGACAAGGGCAAAGAGGGGCGGACAAGGGCAAAGAGGGGCAGACAAGTGCAGAGAATACGGGACAACGGTAAAGAGGGGCGGACAAGGGCAAAGCGGGGCGGACAAGGGCAAAGCGGGGCGGACAAGGGCAAAGCGGGGCGGACAAGGGCAAAGAGGGGCGGACAAGGGCAAAGAGGGGCGGACAAGGGCAAAGAGGGGCGGAGAAGGGCAAAGAGGGGCGGAGAAGTGCGGAGAATACAGGAAAAGTTCAAAGAGAGGCGGACAAGGGCAAAGAGGGGAGCACAAGTGGAAAGAGGGTTGGAAAAGTGCGGAGAATACGGAACAAGGGCAAAGAGGGGCGGACATGTGCAAAGAGGTGCGGACAAGGGCAAAGAGGGGCAGACAAGTGCGGAGAATAGGAGAAAAGGGCAAAGAGTGCTTGACAAGGGCAAAGAGGGGTGGACAATGGCAAAGAGGGGTGAACAACGGCAAAGAGGGGCGGAGAAGGGCGGGGAATACGGGACAAGTTCAAAGAGGGGTGGACAAGGGCTAAGAGGGGTGGACAAGGGCAAAGAGGCGCGGACAAGAGCAAATAGGGTCGACAAGGACAAAGAGGGGCGGACAAGTGCGGAGAATACGGGACAAATGCAAAGAGGGGTGGACAAGGGCAAAGACGGGCGGACAAGGGCAAAGAGGGGCGGACAAGGGCAAAGAGGGGCGGACAAAGACATAGAGGGGCGGACAAAGACATAGAGGGGCGGACAAAGACATAGAGGGGCGGACAAGGGCAAAGAGGTGCGGAAAATTCAAAGACGGGAGGACAAGGGCAAAGAGGAACGGATAAGTGGAAAGAGGGTTGGAAAAGTGAGGAGAATACGGGACAAGGACTATGAGGGGCGGACAAGGGCAAAGAGGAGCGGACAAGGGCAAAGAGGGGCAGACAAGGGCAAACAGGGGCGGACAAGGGCGGAGAATAGGGGACAAGGGCAAAGTGTGCTGGACAAGTGCGGAGAATACGGGACAAGGGCAAAGAGGGGCGGACAAGGGCGGAGAATACGGGACAAGGGCAAAGAGGGGCGGACAAGGGCGGAGAATACGGGACAAGGGCAAAGAGGGGCGAACAATTCAAAGAGGGGCGAACAAGGGGAAAGAGGGGCGGACAAGGGAAAAGAGAGGCGGACATGTGCGGAGAATACGGGGCAAGGACAAAGAGGGTCGGACAAGGTCAAAGACGGTTAGACAAGGGCACAGAGGGGCGGACAAGGACAAAGAGGGGCGGACAAGGGCAAAGAGGGGCGGACAAGAGCGGAGAATACTGGACAAGGGCAAAGAGGGGCGAACAATTCAAAGAGGGGCGAACAAGGGGAAAGAGGGGCGGACAAGGGAAAAGAGAGGCGGACATGTGCGGAGAATACGGGGCAAGGACAAAGAGGGGCCGACAAGGGCGAAGAGGGGCCGACAAGGGCAAAGAGGGGCCGACAAGGGCAAAGAGGGGCCGACAAGGGCGAAGAGGGGCCGACAAGGGCGAAGAGGGGCCGACAAGGGCGAAGAGGGGCCGACAAGGGCGAAGAGGGGCCGACAAGGGCAAAGAGTGGCTGACAAGGGCAAAGAGGGGCGGACAAGGGCAAAGAGGGGCGGACAAGGGCAAAGAGGGGCGGACAAGGGCAAAGAGGGACGGAGAATGGCAAAGAGGGGCGGAGAATGGCAAAGAGGGGCGGAGAATGGCAAAGAGGGGCGGAAAAGTGCAAAGAGGGGCGGACAAGTGTGCAGAACACGGGACAATGGCAAAGAGGGGTGGAGAAATGCAAAGAGGGGCGGACAAGGGCAAAGAGGGGCGGACAAGGGCAAAGAGGTGCGGACAAGGGCAAAGAGGGATGGACAAGGGCAAAGAGGGGCGGGCAAGTGCGGAGAATAAGGGACAAGGGCAAAGAGAGGCGGACAAGGGCAAAGAGGGGCGGACAAGGGCAAAGAGGGTCGGACAAGTGCGGATTAAACGGGACTAGGGCAAGGAGGGGCGGACAAGGGCAAAGAGTTGCAGAGAAGGGCAAAGGGGGCGGAAAAGGGCAAATAGGGGCGGACAATGGCAAATACGTTTTACAAGGGCAAAGATGGTCGGACAAGTGCGGAGAATACGGGACAAGAACAAAGAGAGGCGGACAATGCAAAGAGGGGCGGACAAGGGCAAAGAGGGGCGGACAAGTGTGGAGAATATGCGACAAGTGCAAAGAGGGGCCGACAAGAGCAAAGAGGGGCTGACAAGGGCAAAGAGGGGCCGACAAGGGCAAAGAGGGTCGGACACGTGCAGATTATATGGGACAAGACCAAAGAGAGTCGGACAATTACAAAGAGGGGCAGACAAGGGCAAAGAGGGGCGGAGAATTGCGGAGAATACGGGATAAGGGCAAATAGGGGCGCACAAGGGCAAAAATAGGCGGAGAAGGGCAAAGAGGGGCGGACAAGTGGGGAGAATACATGAAAAGGGCAAGGAGGGGCGGAAAAGGGAAAAGAGGGGCAGAAAGTGCGAAAATAAGGGACAAGTTCAAAGAGGGGCGGAAAAGTTCAAAGAGGGGCGGACAAGTTCAAAGAGGGGCGGACAAGTTCAAAGAGGGGCGGACAAGGGCGGAGAATACGGGACAAGGGCAAAGAGAGGAGGACAAGGGCAAAGAGGGGCGGACAAGGACAAAGAAGGGCGGACAAGGACAAAGAAGGGCGGACAAATGCAAAGAGTGGCAGACAAGTGCAAGGAGGGGCGGAAAAGTGCGGATAATACGGGACAAGGGCAAAGAGGGGCGGACAATGGCAAAGACGGGCGGACAAGTGCAAAGAGGGGCGGACAAGTGCGGAGAATACGGGACAACGGCAAAGAGGGGCCGACAAGTGTAAAGAGGGGCGGACAAGTGCGGAGAATATAGGACAAGGGCAAAGACGAGTGGACAAGGGCTAAGAGGGTTGGACAAGGGCACAGAGGTTCGCACAAGAGCAAACAGGGATGGAGAAGTGCAGAGAATACGGGACAAGAGCAAAGAAGGTCGGAGAAGTGCGGAGAATACTGGACAAGTGCAAAGAGGGTCGGACAAAGGCAAAGAGGTGCGGACAAGGGCAAAGAGGGCTGGACAAGGGCAAAGAGGGGCGGACAAGTGCGGAGAATATGGGACAAGGGCAAAGAGGGGCGGACAAGGGCAAAGAGGGGCGGACAAGGGCAAAGAGGGGCGGACAAGGGCAAAGAGGGGCGGACAAGGGCAAAGAGGGGCGGACAAGGGCAAAGAGGGGCGGACAAAGGCAAAGAGGGGCGGACAAAGGCAAAGAGGGGCGGACAAGGGCAAAGAGGGGCGGACAAGTGTGGAGAATACTGGACAACGGCAAAGAGGGGCCGACAAGGGCAAAGAGGGGCGGACAAGGGCAAAGAGGGGCGGACAAGTGCGGATTATACGGGACTAGGGCAAGGAGGGGCAGACAAGGGCAAAGAGGTAGAGACAAGGGCAAAGGGGGCGGAAAAGGGCAAATAGCGGCGGACAAGGTCAAACAGGTTTTACAAGGGCAAGGATGGGCGGACAAAGGCAAAGAGTGGCAGACAAGGGCAAGGAGGGGCGGACAAGGGCAAAGAGCTTTGGAGCAGTGGGGAGAATACGGGAAAAGGGCAAAGAGGGGCGGACAAGTTCAATGAGGGGAGGAAAAGTGCGGAGAATACGGGACAAGGGCAAAGAGGGGGCGGACAAAGGCAAAGACGGGCGGACAAGGAGGGTCGGACAAGGGCAAAGAGGTTCGGACAAGTGCGGAGAATATGGGACAAGGGCAAAGAGTGGCGGACAAGGGCAAAGAATTTTGGTCAAGGGCAAAGAGGAGTGGACAAGGGCAAAGAGGGGATGACAAGTACGGACAATAAGGGACAAGGTCAAAGATTGGCGGACAAGGGCAAAGAGGGGATGACAAGTGCGGACAATAAGGGACAAGGTCAAAGACTGGCGGAGAAGGGCAAAGAGGGGCGGAAAAGGGCAAAGAAAGGCGCACAAGGGCGAAGAGGGGCGGACAAGAGCAAAGAGGGGCGGACAGGGGGCGAGAATACGGGACAAGGGCAAAGAGGGTCGGACAATGGCAAAGAAGTGCGGACAAGGGCAAAGAGGGGCGGACAAGGGCAAAGAGGGCAGACAAGTGCGGACAATACGGGACAAGGGAAAAAAGGGGCAGAAAAAGACAAAGATGGGCGGTCAAGTGAAAGAGGGGCGGCAAGGCAAAGAGGGTCAGACAAGTGCGGAGAATACGGGACAAGGGCAAAGAGGGGCGGACAAGGACAAACAGAGGCGGACAAGTGCAATGAGGGGCGGACAAGGCAAAGAGGCGCGGACAAGTACAAAAAGGGGTGGAAAATGGCAAGCAGGGGCTGACAAGATAAATAGGGGCGGAAAAGGGCAAAGAGGGGCGGACAAGGGCAAAGAGAAGCGGAGAAGTGCGGTGAATATGGGACAAGGGCAAAGAGGTGCGGAAAACGGTAAAGAGGGGCGGACAAGTGTGGAGAATATGGGACAAGGGCAAAGAGGGGCGGACAAGGGCAAAGAGGGGCGGACAAGGGCAAAGAGGGGTGGACAAGGGCAAAGAGGGGCGGACAAGGGCAAAGAGGGGCGGACAAGGGCAAAGAGGGGCGGACAAGGGCAAAGAGGGGCGTAGAAGCGCAGAGATTAAGGGACAAGGAGAAAGAGTGACTTAGAAGTGCGGAAAATACGGGACAAGGGGAAAGAGTGTCTTAGAATTGCGGAGAATATGGGACAAGGGCAAAGAGGTGCAGACAAGTGCAATGAGGGGCGGACAAGGGCAAATAGAAGGCACAAGGGCAAAGAGGGGCGCACAAGCGCAAAGAGCTGCAGACAAGCGCAAAGAGGGGCGGAAAAGGCAAAGAGGGGCGGACCAGTGTGGAGAATATGGGACAAGGGCAAATAGGGGCGGACAAGGACAAAGGGGGGCGGATAAGGGCGGAAAATAGGGGACAAGTGCAAAGCGGGGCGGACAAGTGCAAAGCAGGGCGGACAAGTGCAAAGCGGGGCGGACAAGTGCAAAGCGGGGCGGACAAGTGCAAAGCAGGGCGGACAAGTGCAAAGCGGGGCGGACAAGTGCAGACAACCCGGGACAAGGGCAAAGAGGCGCGGACAAGTGCGGAGAATACGGGACAAGGGCAAAGAGGGGTGGAAAAGGGCAAAGAGGGGCGGACAAGGGCAAAGAGGGGCGGATAAGTGCGGAGAATAGATGACAAGGACAAAGATTGATGGACAAGTACAAAGAGGGGCGGAGAAAGGCAAAGAGGTGCGGACAAGGGCAAAGAGGTTCCGACAAGTGCAAAGAGGGGCAGACAAGTACAAAGAGGGGTGGACAATGGCAAAGAGGTGTTGACAAGCACAAGGAGTGGCGGACAAGTGCAAAGAGGGGCAGACAAGTGCAAAGAGGGGCGGACAAGTGCGGAGAATAAGGGAGAAGGGCAAAGAGGGGCGGAGAATGGCAAAGAGGCGGGGCAAAAGCAAAGAGGGGCAGAGAAGTGCGGAGAATATGGGACAAGGGCAAAGAGGGGCAGACAAGGGCAAAGAGGGGCGGACAAGGGCAAAGAGGGGCGGACAAGGGCAAAGAGGGGCGGACAAGGGCAAAGAGGGGCGGACAAGGGCAAAGAGGGGCGGACAAGTGTGGAGAATAAGGGACAAGGGCAAAGAGGGGCGGACAAAGGCAAAGAGGGGCGGACAAGTGCAAAGAAGGGCAGACAAATGCAAAGAGAGTCTGACAAGTGCAAAGAGGGGCGGACAATTGCAAAGAGGGTCAGACAAGTGCGGAGAATAAGGAACAAGGGCAAAGAGGGGCGGACAAGGGCAAAGGGGGGCGGACAAGGGCAAAGGGGGGCGGACAAGGGCAAAGGGGGGCGGACAAGGGCAAAGGGGGGCGGACAATTGAGGAGAATACGGTACAAGTGCAAAGAGAGACTGACAAGGGCAAAGAGGTGCGAACAAGGGCAAAGAGGGGCGGAAAATTGCGGAGAATACGGGACAAGTGCAAAGAGGGGCGGACAAGGACAAAGAGGGGCGGAGAAGAGCAAAGAGAGGCGGACAATGGCAAAGAGGGGCGTAGAAGTGCGGACAATATGGGATAAGATAAAAGAGGGGCAGAGAAGTGCGGAGAATACGGGACAAGTGCAAAGAGTGGTGCACAAGGGCAAAGAGGGGCAGACAAGGGCAACGAGGGTCGGACAAGGGCAACGAGGAGCGGAGAAGTGCGGAGAATATGGGACAAGGCAAAGAGGGGCGGAAAGTTGTAAAGAGGGGCGGACAAGTGCGGAGAATATGGGACAAGGGCAAAGAGGGGCGGACAATGGCAAAGAGGGGCAAACAAGGGCAAAGAGGGGCGGACAAGGGCAAAGAGGGGCGGACAAGGGCGGAGAACACGGGACAAGGGCAAAGAATTGCAGACAAAGGAAAAGCAGTGTGGAAAATTGCAGAGAACACGAGACAGGGGCAAAGAGGTGCGGACAAGGGCGGAGAATATGGGACAAGGGCAAAGAGGGTTGGACAAGGGCAAAGGGGGTCGGACATGGGCAAAGAGTGGGTTAAAATTGCAGAGATTACGGGACAAGGTGAAAAATGGCTTAGAAGTGCCGAGAATACAGGACAAGGGCAAAGAGTGGCTTAGAAGTGCGGAGAATACGGGACAAGGGCAAAGAGGGTCGGACAAGGGCAAAGAGGGTCGGACAAGGGCAAAGAGGGTCGGACAAGGGCAAAGAGGGTCGGACAACAGCAAAGAGGGTCGGACAACAGCAAAGAGGCGCAAACAAGAGCAAAGAGGGGCGGAAAAGGGCAAACAGGGGCGGACAAGGGCAAACAGGGGCGGACAAGGGCAAACAGGGGCGGACAAGGTCAAAGAGGGGCACAAAACGGCAAAGAGGGGTGGACAAGGGGAAAGAGGGGCAGACAAGGGCAAAGAGGGGCGGACAAGGGCAAAGAGGGGCGGACAAGGGCAAAGAGGGGCGGACAAGTGCGGAGAATACGGGACAAGTGCAATGAGGGGCGGACAAGAGCGGATAATAGGGGAAAAGGGCAAAGAGGTTCGGACAAGTACGGAGAATAAGTGAAAAGTGCAAAGATGGGCAGACAAGTGCGGAGAATACGGGACAAGGGCAAAGAGGGGTGGACAAGTGCAGAGAATACGGGACAAGGGCAAAGAGGGGCGGACAAGGGCAAAGACGGGCGGACAAGGGCAAAGAGGGGCGGACAAGAGCAAGGAGGGGCGGACAAGCGCAAGGAGGGGCGGACAACTGCTGAGAATATTGGACAAGGGAAAAGAGGGACAGACAATAGCGGAGAATACGGGAAAGGGCAAAGAGGAGCAGTCAAGGGTAAATAGGGTCGGACAAGGGCAAAGAGGTGCGGACAAGGGCAAAGAGGGGAGGACAAGTGCGGAGAATACGGGACAAGGACAAAGAAGGGCGGACAAGTGCGGAAAATACGGGACAAGGGCAAAGAGGGGCGGACAAGGGCAAAGAGGGGCGGACAAGGGCAAAGAGGGGCGGACAAGGGCAAAGAGGGGCGGACAAGTGCGGAGAATATTGGACAAGGTCAAAGAGAGGCGGACAATGGCAAATAGGGGCGGAAAAGGGCAAAGAGGGGCGGACAAGTGCAAAGAGATTCTGACAAGGGCAAAGTGGGGCGGACAATTGCAAAGAGGGTTAGACAAGTGCGGGGAATACGGGACAAGGGCAAAGAGGGGCGGACAAGGGCAAAGGGGGGCGGACAAGGGCAAAGGGGGGCGGACAAGGGCAAAGACGGGCGGACAAGGGCAAAGACGGGCGGACAAGGGCAAAGAGGGGCGGACAAGGGCAAAGAGGGGCGGACAAGGGCAAAGAGGGGCGGACAAGGGCAAAGAGGGGCGGACAAGGGCAAAGAGGGGCGGACAAGGGCAAAGAGGGGCGGACAAGGGCAAAGAGGGGCGGACAAGTGAGGAGAATACGGTACAAGTGCAAAGAGAGGCTGACAAGGGCAAAGAGGTGCGGACAAGGGCAAAGAGCGGCGGACAAGTGCGGAGAATACGGGAAAAGGGCAAAGAGGGGCGGACAAGGACAGAGAGGGGCGGACAAGGACAGAGAGGGGCGGACAATGGCAAAGAGGGGCGGAGAAGTGGGGAGAATACGGGATAAGGTAAAAGAGTGGCGGAGAAGTGCGGAGAATACGGGACAAGTGCAAAGAGGGGTGGACGGGGCAAACAGAGGCGGACAAGGGCAAAGAGGGGCGGACAAGGGCAAAGAGGGACGGACCAGTGCGGAGAATAGGGGACAAGGGCAAAGTGTGCTGGACAAGTGCGGAGAATACGGGACAAGGGCAAAGAGGGGCGGACAAGGGCAAAGAGGGGCGGACAAAGACATACAGGGGCGGACAAGGGCAAAGAGGGGCGGAAAATTCAAAGACGGGAGGACAAGGGCAAAGAGGAACGGATAAGTGGAAAGAGGGTTGGAAAAGTGAGGAGAATACGGGACAAGGACTATGAGGGGCGGACAAGGGCGGAGAATACGGGACAAGGGCAAATAGTGGAGGACAAGGGCAAACAGGGACGGACAAGGGTAAAGAGGGGCGGACAAGGGCGTAGAATACGGGACAAGGGCAAACAGGGGCGGTCAAGGGCAAAGAGGGTCGGACAATTGTAAAGACGGGCGGACAAGTGCGGAGAATAGGGGACAAGGGAAAAGAGGGTCGGACAAGGTCAAAGACGGTTAGACAAGGGCACAGAGGGGCGGAGAAGGACAAAGAGGGGCGGACAAGGGCAAAGAGGGGCAGACAAGAGCGGAGAATACTGGACAAGGGCAAAGAGGGGCGAACAATTCAAAGAGGGACGAACAAGGGGAAAGAGGGGCGGACAAGGGAAAAGAGAGGCGGACATGTGCGGAGAATGCGGGGTAAGGACAAAGAGGGGCCGACAAGGGCGAAGAGGGGCCGACAAGGGCAAAGAGGGGCCGACAAGGGCAAAGAGGGGCCGACAAGGGCAAAGAGGGGCCGACAAGGGCAAAGAGGGGCGGACAAGGGCAAAGAGGGGCGGAAAAAGGCAAAGAGGGGCGGAAAAAGGCAAAGAGGGGCGGAAAAAGGCAAAGAGGGACGGACAAGGGCAAAGAGGGACGGACAAGGGCAAAGACGGTCGGAGAATGGCAAAGAGGGGCGGAAAAGTGCAAAGAGGGGCGGACAAGTGCGCAGAACACGGGACAATGGCAAGGAGGGGTGGAGAAATGCAAAGAGGGGCGGACAAGGGCAAAGACGGGCGGACAAGGGCAAAGAGGGGTGGACAAGGGCAAAGAGGGGCGGGCAAGTGCGGAGAATACGGGAAAAGGAAAAGAGAGGCGGACAAGGGCAAAGAGGGGCGGACAAGGGCAAAGAGGGGCGGACAAGGGCAAAGAGGGGCGGACAAGGGCAAAGAGGGGCGGACAAGGGCAAAGAGGGGCGGACAAGGGCAAAGAGGGGCGGACAAGGGCAAAGAGGGGCGGACAAAGGGCAAAGAGGGGCGGAAAATTGCGGATTAAACAGGACTAGGGCAAGGAGGGGCGGACAAGGGCAAAGAGGTGCAGAGAAGGGCAAAGGGGGCGGAAAAGGGCAAATAGGGGCAGACAATGGCAAATAAGTTTTACAAGGGCAAAGATGGGCGGACAAGTGTGGAGAATAAGGGACAAGAACAAAGAGAGGCGGACAATGGCAAAGAGGGGCGGACAAGGGCAAAGAGGGGCGGACAAGGGCAAAGAGGGGCGGACAAGGGCAAAGAGGGGCGGACAACGGCAAAGAGGGGCGGACAACGGCAAAGAGCGGCGGACAAGGGCAAAGAGGGGCGGACAAGTGTGGAGAATATGCGACAAGTGCAAAGAGGGGCCGACAAGAGCAAAGAGGGGCCGACCAGGGCAAAGAGGGGCCGACAAGGGCAAAGAGGGGCCGACAAGGGCAAAGAGGGTCGGTCACGTGCAGATTATATGGGACAAGACCAAAGAGACTCGGACAATGACAAAGGGGGGCAGACAAGGGCAAAGAAGGGCGGAGAAGGGCAAAGAGGGGCGGAGAATTGCGGAGAATACGGGATAAGGGCAAATAGGGGCGCACAAGGGCAAAAATAGGCGGAGAAGGGCAAAGAGGGGCGGACAAGTGGGGAGAATACATGAAAAGGGCAAGGAGGGTCGGAAAAGGGAAAAGAGGGGCAGAAAGTGCGAAAATAAGGGACAAGTTCAAAGAGGGGCGGAAAAGTTCAAAGAGGGGCGGACAAGTTCAAAGAGGGGCGGACAAGTTCAAAGAGGGGCGGACAAGTTCAAAGAGGGGCGGACAAGTTCAAAGAGGGGCGGACAAGTTCAAAGAGGGGCGGACAAGGGCGGAGAATACGGGACAAGGGCAAAGAGAGGAGGACAAGGGCAAAGAGAGGAGGACAAGGGCAAAGAAGGGCGGACAAGGACAAAGAAGGGCGGACAAATGCAAAGAGTGGCAGACAAGGGCAAGGAGGGGCGGAAAAGTGCAGAGAATACGGGACAAGGGCAAAGAGGGGCGGACAATGGAAAAGACGGGCGGACAAGTGCAAAGAGGGGCGGACAAGTGCGGAGAATACGGGACAACGGCAAAGAGGGGCGGACAAGGGCAAAGAGGGGCGTACAAGTTCAAAGAGGTGCGGGCAAGGGCAAAGAGGGGCCGACAAGTGTAAAGAGGGGCGGACAAGTGCGGAGAATATAGGACAAGGGCAAAGACGAGTGGACAAGGGCTAAGAGGGTTGGACAAGGGCACAGAGGGTCGCACAAGAGCAAACAGGGACGGAGAAGTGCAGAGAATACGGGACAAGAGCAAAGAAGGTCGGAGAAGTGCGGAGAATACTGGACAAGTGCAAAGAGGGTCGGACAAGGGCAAAGAGGGGTGGACAAGGGCAAAGAGGTGCGGACAAGGGCAAAGATGGCTGGACAAGGGCAAAGAGGGGCGGACAAGTGCGGAGAATACGGGACAAGGGCAAAGAGGGGCGGACAAGGGCAAAGAGGGGCGGACAAGGGCAAAGAGGGGCGGACAAGGGCAAAGAGGGGCGGACAAGGGCAAAGAGGGTTGAAAAAGTGCGGAGAATACGGGACAACGGCAATGAGGGGCCGACAAGGGCAAAGAGGGACGGACAATAGCAAAGACGGGCGGAGAATGGCAAAGAGGGGCGGACAAGTGCAAAGAGGGGTGGACAAGTCAAAGAGGGGTGGACAACTGCGCAGAACACGGGACAATGGCAAAGAGGGGCGGACAAGGGCAAAGAGGGGCGGACAAGGGCAAAGAGGGGCGGACAAGTGCGGAGAATACGGGACAACGGCAAAGAGGGGCCGACAGGGGCAAAGAGGGGCCGACAAGGGCAAAAAGGGTCGGACAAGCGCGGATTATATGTGACAAGACCAAAGAGAGGCGGACAATGGAAAAGAGGGGCGGACAAGGGCAAAGAGGGTCGGACAAGTGCAAAGAGTGACGGACAAGAGCAAAGAGTGGCGGACAAAGGCAAAGAGGGGCGGACAAGGGCAAAGAGGGTTGGAGCAGTGGGGAGAATACGGGACAAGGGCAAAGAGGGGCGGACAAGGTCAAAGAGGGGCGGAAAAGTGAGGAGAAAACGGAACAAGGGCAAAGAGAGGCGGACAAGTGCAAAGAGGGGTGGACAAGGGCAAAGAGGGGCGGACAAGTGCGCAGAACACGGGACAAGGGCAAAGAGGGGCGGACAAGGGCAAAGAGGGGCGGACAAGGGCAAAGAGGGGCGGACAAGGGCAAAGAGGGGCGGACAAGGGCAAAGAGGGGCGGACAATTGCAAAGAGGGGCGGACAACTGCAAAGAGGGGCGGAAAAGTGCAAAGAGGGTCGGAAAAGTGCAAAGAGGGGCGGAAAAGTGCAAAGAGGGGCGGACAAGTGCAAATAGGGTTGACAAGGGCAAAGATGGGCCGACAAGTGTGGAGAATACGGGAGAAGGGCAAAGACGGTCAGACAAGGGCAAAGAGGGACGGACAAGGGCAAAGACGGGCGGAGAATGGCAAAGAGGGGCGGACAAGTGCGGATTATACGGGACTAGGGCAAGGAAGGGCAGACAAGGGCAAAGAGGTAGAGACAAGGGCAAAGGGGGCGGAAAAGGGCAAATAGCGGCGGACAAGGTCAAACAGGTTTTACAAGGGCAAGGATGGGCGGACAAAGGCAAAGAGTGGCAGACAAGGGCAAGGAGGGGCGGACAAGGGCAAAGAGCTTTGGAGCAGTGGGGAGAATACGGGAAAAGGGCAAAGAGGGGCGGACAAGTTCAATGAGGGGAGGAAAAGTGCGGAGAATACGGGACAAGGGCAAAGAGGGGGCGGACAAAGGCAAAGACGGGCGGACAAGGAGGGTCGGACAAGGGCAAAGAGGTTCGGACAAGTGCGGAGAATATGGGACAAGGGCAAAGAGTGGCGGACAAGGGCAAAGAATTTTGGTCAAGGGCAAAGAGGAGTGGACAAGGGCAAAGAGGGGATGACAAGTACGGACAATAAGGGACAAGGTCAAAGATTGGCGGACAAGGGCAAAGAGGGGATGACAAGTGCGGACAATAAGGGACAAGGTCAAAGATTGGCGGAGAAGGGCAAAGAGGGGCGGAAAAGGGCAAAGAAAGGCGCACAAGGGCGAAGAGGGGCGGACAAGAGCAAAGAGGGGCGGACAGGGGGCGAGAATACGGGAAAAGGGCAAAGAGGGTCGGACAATGGCAAAGAAGTGCGGACAAGGGCAAAGAGGGGCGGACAAGGGCAAAGAGGGCAGACAAGTGCGGACAATACGGGACAAGGGAAAAAAGGGGCGGAAAAAGACAAAGATGGGCGGTGAAGTGAAAGAGGAGCGGACAAGTGCGGGAATAGCGGACAAGGGCAAAGCGTGATGGACAAGGGCAGAGAGGGGCGGACAAGGGCAAAGAGGGTCAGACAAGTGGGGAGAATACGGGACAAGGGCAAAGAGGGGCGGACAAGGGCAAACAGAGGCGGACAAGTGCAATGAGGGGCGGACAAGGCAAAGAGGCGTGGACAAGTACAAAAAGGGGCGGAAAATGGCAAGCAGGGGCTGACAAGATAAATAGGGGCGGAAAAGGGCAAAGAGGGGCGGACAAGGGCAAAGAGAAGCGGAGAAGTGCGGTGAATATGGGACAAGGGCAAAGAGGTGCGGAAAACGGTAAAGAGGGGCGGAAAAGTGTGGAGAATATGGGACAAAGGCAAAGAGGGGCGGACAAGGGCAAAGAGGGGCGGACAAGGGCAAAGAGGGGCGGACAAGGGCAAAGAGGGGCGGACAAGGGCAAAGAGGGGCGGAGAAGGCAAAGAGGGGCGGAGAAGCGCAGAGATTAAGGGACAAGGAGAAAGAGTGGCTTAAAAGTGCGGAAAATACGGGACAAGGGGAAAGAGGTGCAGACAAGTGCAATGAGGGGCGGACAAGGGCAAATAGAAGGCACAAGGGCAAAGAGGGGCGCACAAGCGCAAAGAGCTGCAGACAAGCGCAAAGAGGGGCGGAAAAGGCAAAGAGGGGCGGACCAGTGTGGAGAATATGGGACAAGGGCAAATAGGGGCGGACAAGGACAAAGGGGGGCGGATAAGGGCGGAAAATAGGGGACAAGTGCAAAGCGGGGCGGACAAGTGCAAAGCGGGGCGGACAAGTGCAAAGCGGGGTGGACAAGTGCAAAGCAGGGCGGACAAGTGCAAAGCGGGGCGGACAAGTGCAAAGCGGGGCGGACAAGTGCAAAGCGGGGCGGACAAGTGCAAAGCGGGGCGGACAAGTGCAGACAACCCGGGACAAGGGCAAAGAGGCGCGGACAAGTGCGGAGAATACGGGACAAGGGCAAAGAGGGGCGGACAAGGGCAAAGAGGGGCGGACAAGGGCAAAGAGGGGCGGACAAGGGCAAAGAGGGGCGGACAAGGGCAAAGAGGGGCGGACAAGGGCAAAGAGGGGCGGACAAGGGCAAAGAGGGGCGGACAAGGGCAAAGAGGGGCGGATAAGTGCGGAGAATAGATGACAAGGACAAAGATTGATGGACAAGTACAAAGAGGGGCGGAGAAAGGCAAAGAGGTGCGGACAAGGGCAAAGAGGTTCCGACAAGTGCAAAGAGGGGCAGACAAGTACAAAGAGGGGTGGACAATGGCAAAGAGGTGTTGACAAGCACAAGGAGTGGCGGACAAGTGCAAAGAGGGGCGGACAAGTGCAAAAAGGGGCGGACAAGTGCAAAGAGGGGCGGACAATTGCGGAGAATAAGGGAGAAGGGCAAAGAGGGGCGGAGAATGGCAAAGAGGCTAGGCAAAAGCAAAGAGGGGCAGAGAAGTGCGGAGAATATGGGACAAGGGCAAAGAGGGGCAGACAAGGGCAAAGAGGGGCGGACAAGGGCAAAGAGGGGCGGACAAGGGCAAAGAGGGGCGGACAAGGGCAAAGAGGGGCGGACAAGGGCAAAGAGGGGCGGACAAGGGCAAAGAGGGGCGGACAAGGGCAAAGAGGGGCGGACAAGGGCAAAGAGGGGCGGACAAGTGCGGAGAATACGGGACAAGGGCAAAGAGGGGCGGACAAAGGCAAAGAGGGGCGGACAAGTGCAAAGAAGGGCAGACAAATGCAAAGAGAGTCTGACAAGTGCAAAGAGGGGCGGACAATTTCAAAGAGGGTCAGACAAGTGCGGAGAATACGGGACAAGGGCAAAGAGGGGCGGACAAGGGCAAAGGGGGGCGGACAAGGGCAAAGGGGGGCGGACAAGGGCAAAGGGGGGCGGACAAGGGCAAAGGGGGGCGGACAAGGGCAAAGGGGGGCGGACAAGGGCAAAGGGGGGCGGACAATTGAGGAGAATACGGTACAAGTGCAAAGAGAGGCTGACAAGGGCAAAGAGGTGCGAACAAGGGCAAAGAGGGGCGGAAAATTGCGGAGAATACGGGACAAGTGCAAAGAGGGGCGGACAAGGATAAAGAGAGGCGGAGAAGAGCAAAGAGAGGCGGACAATGGCAAAGAGGGGCGTAGAAGTGCGGAGAATATGGGATAAGATAAAAGAGGGGCAGAGAAGTGCGGACAATACGGGACAAGTGCAAAGAGTGGTGGACAAGGGCAAAGAGGGGCGGACAAGGGCAACGAGGGTCGGACAAGGGCAACGAGGGTCGGACAAGGGCAACGAGGGTCGGACAAGGGCAACGAGGAGCGGAGAAGTGCGGAGAATATGGGACAAGGGCAACGAGGAGCGGAGAAGTGCAGAGAATATGGGACAAGGGCAAAGAGGGGCGGAAAGTTGTAAAGAGGGGCGGACAAGGGCAAAGAGGGGCGGACAAGGGCAAAGAGGGGCGGACAAGGGCAAAGAGGGGCGGACAAGGGCAAAGAGGGGCGGACAAGGGCAAAGAGGGGCGGACAAGGGCAAAGAGGGGCGGACAAGGGCAAAGAGGGGCGGACAAGGGCAAAGAGGGGCGGACAAGGGCAAAGAGGGGCGGACAAGGGCGGAGAACACGGGACAAGGGCAAAGAATTGCAGACAAAGGAAAAGCAGTGTGGAAAATTGCAGAGAATACGAGACAAGGGCAAAGAGGTTCGGACAAGGGCGGAGAATATGGGACAAGGGCAAAGAGGGTTGGACAAGGGCAAAGGGGGTCAGACATGGGCAAAGAGTGGGTTAAAATTGCAGAGATTACGGGACAAGGTGAAAAATGGCTTAGAAGTGCCGAGAATACAGGACAAGGGCAAAGAGTGGCTTAGAAGTGCGGAGAATACGGGACAAGGGCAAAGAGGGGCGGACAAGGGCAAAGAGGGTCGGACAAGGGCAAAGAGGGTCGGACAACAGCAAAGAGGCGCAAACAAGGGCAAACAGGGGCGGACAAGGGCAAACAGGGGCGGACAAGGGCAAACAGGGGCGGACAAGGGCAAACAGGGGCGGACAAGGGCAAACAGGGGCGGACAAGGGCAAAGAGGGGCGCAAAACGGCAAAGAGGGGCGGACAAGTGCAAAGCGGGGCGGACAAGTGCAAAGCGGGGCGGACAAGTGCAAAGAGGGGCGGACAATTGCAGACAACCCGGGACAAGGGCAAAGAGGCGCGGACAAGTGCGGAGAATACGGGACAAGGGCAAAGAGGGGCGGACAAGGGCAAAGAGGGGCGGACAAGGGCAAAGAGGGGCGGACAAGGGCAAAGAGGGGCGGACAAGGGCAAAGAGGGGCGGATAAGTGCGGAGAATAGATGACAAGGACAAAGATTGATGGACAAGTACAAAGAGGGGCGGAGAAAGGCAAAGAGGTGCGGACAAGGGCAAAGAGGTTCCGACAAGTGCAAAGAGGGGCAGACAAGTACAAAGAGGGGTGGACAATGGCAAAGAGGTGTTGACAAGCACAAGGAGTGGCGGACAAGTGCAAAGAGGGGCGGACAAGTTCAAAGAGGGGCGGACAAGGGCAAAGAGGGGCGGACAAGTGCGGAGAATAAGGGAGAAGGGCAAAGAGGGGCGGAGAATGGCAAAGAGGCGGGGCAAAAGCATAGAGGGGCGGAGAAGTGCGGGGAATATGGGACAAGGGCAAAGAGGGGCAGACAAGGGCAAAGAGGGGCGGACAAGGGCAAAGAGGGGCGGACAAGGGCAAAGAGGGGCGGACAAGGACAAAGAGGGGCGGACAAGGGCAAAGAGGGGCGGACAAGGGCAAAGAGGGGCGGACAAGGGCAAAGAGGGGCGGACAAGGGCAAAGAGGGGCGGACAAGTGCGGAGAATACGGGACAAGGGCAAAGAGGGGCGGACAAAGGCAAAGAGGGGCGGACAAGTGCAAAGAAGGGCAGACAAATGCAAAGAGAGTCTGACAAGTGCAAAGAGGGGCGGACAATTGAAAAAAGGGTCAGACAAGATCGGAGAATACGGGACAAGGGCAAAGAGGGGCGGACAAGGGCAAAGGCGGGCGGACAAGGGCAAAGGGGGGCGGACAAGGGCAAAGGGGGCGGACAAGGGCAAAGAGGGGCGGACAATTCAGGAGAATACGGTACAAGTGCAAAGAGAGGCTGACAAGGGCAAAGAGGTGCGAACAAGGGCAAAGAGGGGCGGAAAATTGCGGAGAATACGGGACAAGTGCAAAGAGGGGCGGACAAGGACAAAGAGGGGCGGAGAAGAGCAAAGAGAGGCGGACAATGGCAAAGAGGGGCGTAGAAGTGCGGAGAATATGGGATAAGATAAAAGAGGGGCAGAGAAGTGCGGACAATACGGGACAAGTGCAAAGAGGGGCGGAAAGTTGTAAAGAGGGGCGGACAAGTGCGGGGAATATGGGACAAGGGCAAAGAGGGGCGGACAAGGGCAAAGAGGGGCGGACAAGGGCAAAGAGGGGCGGACAAGGGCAAAGAGGGGCGGACAAGGGCAAAGAGGGGCGGACAAGGGCAAAGAGGTGCGGACAAGGGCAAAGAGGGGCGGACAAGGGCAAAGAGGTGCGGACAAGGGCGGAGAATATGGGACAAGGGCAAAGAGGGTTGGACAAGGGCAAAGGGGGTCAGACATGGGCAAAGAGTGGGTTAAAATTGCAGAGATTACGGGACAAGGTGAAAAATGGCTTAGAAGTGCCGAGAATACAGGACAAGGGCAAAGAGTGGCTTAGAAGTGCGGAGAATACGGGACAAGGGCAAAGAGGGTCGGACAAGGGCAAAGAGGGTCGGACAAGGGCAAAGAGGGTCGGACAACAGCAAAGAGGTGCAAACAAGGGCAAACAGGGGCGGACAAGGGCAAACAGGGGCGGACAAGGGCAAACAGGGGCGGACAAGGGCAAACAGGGGCGCAAAACGGCAAAGAGGGGTGGACAAGGGGAAAGAGGGGCGGACAAGGGCAAAGAGGGGCAGACAAGGGCAAAGAGGGGCAGACAATGGCAAAGAGGGGCAGACAAGGGCAAAGAGGGGCAGACAAGGGCAAAGAGGGGCGGACAAGGGCAAAGAGGGGCGGACAAGTGCGGAGAATACGGGACAAGTGCAATGAGGGGCGGACAAGAGTGGATAATAGGGGAAAAGTGCAAAGAGGTTCGGACAAGTACGGAGAATAAGTGAAAAGTGCAAAGATGGGCAGACAAGTGCGGAGAATACGGGACAAAGGCAAAGAGGGGCGGACAAGTGCAGAGAATACGGGACAAGTGCATAGAGGGGCGGACAAGGGCAAAGAGGGGCGGACAAGGGCAAAGAGGGGCGGACAAGGGCAAAGAGGGGCGGACAAGCGCAAGGAGGGGCGGACAAGCGCAAGGAGGGGCGGACAAGCGCAAGGAGGGGCGGACAACTCCTGAGAATATTGGACAAGGGAAAAGAGGGACAGACAATAGCGGAGAATACGGGACAAGGGCAAAGAGGGACGGAAATGTGCGGAGAATACGGGACAAGTGCAAAGAGGAGCAGACAAGGGTAAATAGGGTCGGACAAGGGCAAAGAGGTGCGGACAAGGGCAAAGAGGGGCGGACAAGTGCGGAGAATACGGGACAAGGGCAAAGAAGGGCGGACAAGTGCGGAAAATACGGGACAAGGGCAAAGAGGGGCGGACAAGGGCAAAGAGGGGCGGACAAGGGCAAAGAGGGGCGGACAAGGGCAAAGAGGGGCGGACAAGGGCAAAGAGGGGCGGACAAGGGCAAAGAGGGGCGGACAAGGGCAAAGAGGGGCAGACAAGGGCAAAGAGGGGCAGACAAGTGCGGAGAATATTGGACAAGGTCAAAGAGAGGCGGACAATGGCAAATAGGGGCGGAAAAGGGCAAAGAGGGGCGGACAAGTGCAAAGAGATTCTGACAAGGGCAAAGTGGGGCGGACAATTGCAAAGAGGGTTAGACAAGTGCGGAAAATACGGGACAAGGGCAAAGAGGGGCGGACATGGGCAAAGAGGGGCGGACAAGGGCAAAGAGGGGCGGACAAGGGCAAAGAGGGGCGGACAACGGCAAGGAGGGGCGGACAACGGCAAAGAGGGGCGGACAAGTGAGGAGAATACGGTACAAGTGCAAAGAGGGGCGGACAAGGACAAAGAGGGGCGGACAATGGCAAAGAGGGGCGGAGAAGTGGGGAGAATACGGGATAAGGTAAAAGAGTGGCGGAGAAGTGCGGAGAATACGGGACAAGTGCAAAGAGGGGTGGACGGGGCAAACAGAGGCGGACAAGGGCAAAGAGAGGCTCACAAGGGCAAAGAGGGGCTCACAAGGGCAAAGAGGGGCATGGAAGAGCGGAGATTACGGGACAAGGGGAAAGAGTGACTTAGAAGTGCGGAGAATACGGGACAAGTGGAAAGAGTGGATCAGAATTGCGGAGAATACGGGACAAGTGCAAAGAGGTGCAGACAAGCGCAAAGAGGGGCGGACAAGTGCGGAGAATATGGGACAAGGGCAAATGGGGCGGACAAGGGCAAAGAGGGGCAGACAAGGGCAAAGAGGGGCAGACAAGGGCAAAGAGGGGCAGACAAGGGCAAAGAGGGGCAGACAAGGGCAAAGAGGGGCAGACAAGGGCAAAGAGGGGCGGACAAGGGCAAAGAGGGCGGACAAGTGAAGAAAACACGGGACAAGGGCAAAGAGTGGCGGACAAGTGCGGAGAATATGGGACAAGGGCAAAGAGTGGCGGACAAGGGCAAAGAGGGGCGGACAAGGGCAAAGAGGGGCGGACAAGGGCAAAGAGGGGCGGACAAGTGCGGAGAATATGGGAGAAGGGCAAAGAGGGGCGGACAAGTGCGGAGAACAAGTGAAAAGGGCAAAGACGGGGGGACAAGTATGGAGAATACAGGACAAGGGCAAAGAGAGGCGGACAAGGGCAAAGAGGGGCGGACAAGGGCAAAGAGGGGCGGACAAGGGCAAAGAGGGGCGGACAAGGGCAAAGAGGGGCGGACAAATGCTGAGAATATTGGACAAAGGTAAAGAGGGGCAGACAAGTGCGGAGAATACGGGACAAGGGCAAATAGGTGAGGACAAGTGCGGAGAATACAGGAAAAGTGCAGAGAGGGGCAGACAAGGGCAAAGAGGGGCGGGCAAGGGCAAAGAGGGGCGGGCAAGGGCAAGAGGGGCGGAGTAGGGCAAAGATGGGCGGACAAGGGCAAAGAAGGTTGGAGAAGTGCGGAGAATACGGGAGAAGGGCAAAGAGGGGCGGACAAGTGCCGAGAATACGGGACAAGGGCAAAGAGGGGTGGACAAAGGCTAAGAGGTGCGGACAAGGGCAGAGAATACGGGACAAGAGAAAGAGGGGCGGACAAGGTCAAAGAGGCATGGACAAGGTCAAAGAGGGGCGGACAAGGGCAAAGAGGGGCGGACAAGGGCAAAGAGGGGCGGACAAATGCAGAGAGGGGCGGACAAAGGCAAAGAGGGGCGGACAAGGGCGGAGAATACTGGACAAGGGCAAAGAGGGGTGGACAAGTGCGGAGAATACGGGACAAGGGCAAAGAGGGGCAGACAAGGGCAAAGAGGGGCGGACCAGGGCAGAGAGGGGCGGACAAATGCAGAGAGGGGCGGACAAAGGCAAAGAGGGGCGGACAAGGGCGGAGAATACTGGACAAGTGCAATGAGGGGCGGACAAGAGCGGATAATAGGGGAAAAGGGCAAAGAGGTTCGGACAAGTACGGAGAATAAGTGAAAAGTGCAAAAATGGGCAGACAAGTGCGGAGAATACGGGACAAGGGCAAAGAGGGGCGGACAAGTGCAGAGAATACGGGACAAGTGCATAGAGGGGCAGACAAGGGCAAAGAGGGGCGGACAAGGGCAAAGAGGGGCGGACAAGCGCAAAGAGGGGCGGACAAGCGCAAAGAGGGGCGGACAAGCGCAAAGAGGGGCGGACAACTCCTGAGAATATTGGACAAGGGAAAAGAGGGACAGACAATAGCGGAGAATACGGGACAAGGGCAAAGAGGGACGGAAATGTGCGGAGAATACGGGACAAGTGCAAAGAGGAGCAGACAAGGGTAAATAGGGTCGGACAAGGGCAAAGAGGTGCGGACAAGGGCAAAGAGGGGCGGACAAGTGCGGAGAACAAGTGAAAAGGGCAAAGACGGGGGGACAAGTACGGAGAATACAGGACAAGGGCAAAGAGGGGCGGACAAGGGCAAAGAGGGGCGGACAAGGGCAAAGAGGGGCGGACAAGGGCAAAGAGGGGCGGACAAGGGCAAAGAGGGGCGGACAAGTGCGGAGAAAATTGGACAAGGTCAAAGAGAGGCGGACAATGGCAAATAGGGGCGGAAAAGGGCAAAGAGGGGCGGACAAGTGCAAAGAGATTCTGACAAGGGCAAAGTGGGGCGGACAATTGCATAGAGGGTTAGACAAGTGCGGGGAACACGGGACAAGGGCAAAGAGGGGCGGACAAGGGCAAAGAGGGGCGGACAAGGGCAAAGAGGGGCGGACAAGGGCAAAGAGGGGCGGACAAGGGCAAAGAGGGGCGGACAAGGGCAAA
Organism: Phaenicophaeus curvirostris; assembly: GCF_032191515.1. Classification (NCBI taxonomy): domain Eukaryota; kingdom Metazoa; phylum Chordata; class Aves; order Cuculiformes; family Cuculidae; genus Phaenicophaeus; species Phaenicophaeus curvirostris. The sequence goes on from NW_027206827.1 coordinate 196,214, forward strand.
GAGGGGCGGACAAGTGAGGAGAACATTGGACAAGGTCAAAGAGAGGCTGAAAATGGCAAATAGGGGCGGAAAAGTTCAAAGAGGGGCGGACAAGGGCAAAGAGATTCTGACAAGGGCAAAGTGGGGCGGACAATTGCAAAGAGGGTCAGACAATTGCGGGGAATACGGGACAAGGGCAAAGAGGGGCGGACAAGGGCAAAGAGGGGCGGACAAAGGCAAAGAGGGGCGGACAAGGGCAAAGAGGGGCGGACAAGGGCAAAGAGGGGCGGACAAGGGCAAAGAGGGGCGGACAAGGGCAAAGAGGGGCGGACAAGGGCAAAGAGGGGCGGACAAGGGCAAAGAGGGGCGGACAAGGGCAAAGAGGGGCGGACAAGGGCAAAGAGGGGCGGACAAGGGCAAAGAGGGGCGGACAAGGGCAAAGAGGGGCGGACAAGGGCAAAGAGGGGCGGACAAGGGCAAAGAGGGGCGGACAAGGGCAAAGAGGGGCGGACAAGGGCAAAGAGGGGCGGACAAGGGCAAAGAGGGGCGGACAAGGGCAAAGAGGGGCGGACAAATTGAAGGAGGGTCTGACAATTGCAAAGAGGGTCGGACAAGTGCGGAAAATAGGGGATAAGGGCAAAGATTGATGGACAAGAGCAAAGAGGGGCGGAAAATTACAAAGAGGGTCGGAGAAGGGCAAAGAGGGGCAGACAATTGCAAAGTGGGGCAGACAAGGGCAAAGAAGAGCGGACAAGGGCAAAGTCGGGAGGACATGGGCAAAGAGGGGCGGACAAGGGCAAAGAGGGGCGGACAAGGGCAAAGAGGGGCGGACAAGGGCAAAGAGGGGCGGACAAGTGAAGAAAACACGGGACAAGGGCAAAGAGTGGCGGACAAGTGCGGAGAATATGGGACAAGGGCAAAGAGTGGCGGACAAGGGCAAAGAGGGGCGGACAAGGGCAAAGAGGGGCGGACAAGTGCGGAGAATACGGGACAAGGGCAAAGAGGGGCAAACAATTGAGGAGAATACTGTACAAGGGCAAAGAGGGTCGGACAAAGGCAAAGAGGGGCGGACAAGTGCAAAGAGGGGTGGACAAGTGCAAAGAGGGGCGGATAAGGGCAAAGAGGTCGGGCAAGTGCGGAGAATACGGGACAAGGGCAAAGAGGGGCGGACAAGGGCAAAGAGGGGCGGACAAGGGCAAAGAGGGGCGGACAAGTGCGGAGAATATGGGAGAAGGGCAAAGAGGGGCGGACAAGTGCGGAGAACAAGTGAAAAGGGCAAAGACGGAGGGACAAGTACGGAGAATACAGGACAATTGCAAAGAGGGGCGGACAAGGGCAAAGAGGGGCGGACAAGGGCAAAGAGGGGCGGACAAGGGCAAAGAGGGGCGGACAAGGGCAAAGAGGGGCGGACAAGGGCAAAGAGGGGCGGACAAGGGCAAAGAGGGGCGGACAAGGGCAAAGAGGGGCGGACAAGGGCAAAGAGGGGCGGACAAGAGCAAAGAGGGGCGGACAAGAGCAAAGAGGGGCGGACAAGAGCAAAGAGGAGCGGACAAGAGCAAAGAGGGGCGGACAAGGGCAAAGAGAGGCGGACAAGGGCAAACAGGGGCGGACAAGGGCAAAGAGAGGCAGACAAGGGCAAAGAGAGGCGGACAATGGCAAAGAGGGGCGGACAAGCGCAATGAGGGTCGGACAAATGCTGAGAATATTGGACAAGGGTAAAGAGGGGCAGACAAGTGCGGAGAATACGGGACAAGGGCAAATAGGTGAGGACAAGTGCGGAGAATACAGGAAAAGTGCAGAGAGGGGCAGACAAGGGCAAAGAGGGGCGGAAAAGGTAAAAGAGGGGCAGAAAAGGGCAAGAGGGGCGGAGTAGGGCAAAAATGGGCGGACAAGGGCAAAGAAGGTTGGAGAAGTGCGGAGAATACGGGAGAAGGGCAAAGAGGGGCGGACAAGTGCCGAGAATACAGGACAAGGGCAAAGAGGGGTAGACAAAGGCTAAGAGGTGCGGACAAGGGCAGAGAATACGGGACAAGAGAAAGAGGGGCGGACAAGTTCAAAGAGGGGTGGACAAGGGCACAGAGGGGCGGAAAAGTGCGGAGAAAAAGGGACAAGGGCAAAGAGGGGCGGACAAAGGCTAAGAGCTGAGGACAACGGCGGAGAATACGGGACAAGAGAAAGAGGCGTGGACAAGGGCAAATAGGGGCGGACAAGGGCAAAGAGGGGCGGACAAGGGCAAAGAGGGGCGGACAAATGCAGAGAGGGGCGGACAAATGCAGAGAGGGGCGGACAAAGGCAAAGAGGGACGGACAAGGGCGGAGAATACTGGACAAGGGCAAAGAGGGGTGGACAAGTGCGGAGAATACGGGACAAGGGCAAAGAGGGGCGGACAAGGGCAAAGAGGGGCGGACCAGGGCAGAGAGGGGCGGACAAGGGCAAAGGGGGCGGACAAGGGCAAAGAGGGGCGGACCAGGGTACAGAGGGCCGGACCAGGGTACAGAGGGGCGGACAGGGGCACACAGGGGCGGACAGGGGCACAGAGGGGCGGACAGGGGCGGAGAATACGGGAGAAGAGCAAAGAGGGTCGGACAAGTTGAAAGAGGGGCGGACAAGGGCAAATAGGTTTGGACAAGGGCAAATAGGGGCGGACAAGTGCGGAGAATAAGGGACAAGGGCAAAGAGGTGCGGACAAGTGCGGAGAATACTGTACAAGTGCAAAGATTGACAGAAAAGTGCAAAGAGGGGCAGACAAGTGCGGAGAATATGGGACCAAGTCAAAGAGGGGCGGACAAAGGTAAAGAGGGTCGGACAAGTGCAAAGAGGGGTGGACAAGTGCAAAGAGTGGCGGACAAGGGCAAAGAGTGGCGGACAAGGGCAAAGAGTGGCGGACAAGGGCAAAGAGGTGCGGGCAAGGGCAAAGAGGGGCGGACATGTGCGGAGAATACGGGACAAGGTCAAAGAGGGACGGACAAGTGCAAAGAGGGGCGGACAAGTGCGGAGAATACGGGACAAGTGCAAAGAGGGGCGGACAAGGGCAAAGAGGGGCGGACAAGTGCGGAGAATACGGGACAAGTGCAAAGATGGGCGGACAAGGGCAAAGAGGGGCGGACTAGTGCGGAGAATATGGGAGAAGGGCAATGAGGGCCGGACAAGAGCGGATAATAGGGGAAAAGGGTAAAGAGGTTCGGACAAGTACGGAGAATAAGTGAAAAGTTCAAGGACGGGCAGACAAGTGCGGAGAATACGGGACAAGGGCAAAGAGGGGAGGACAAGTGCGGAGAATACAGGAAAAGTGCAGAGAGGGGCGGACAAGGGCAAAGAGGGGCGGAAAAGGCAAAAGAAGGGCGGACAAAGGCAAGAAGGGAGGAGTAGGGCAAAGATGGGCGGACAAGGGCAAAGAAGTTTGGACAAGTGCAGAGAATACGGGACAAGGGCAAAGAGGGATGGACAAGGGCGGAGAATACGGGACAAGGGCAAAGAGGGGCAGACAAGGGCAAAGAGGGGCGGACAAGGGAAAAGAGGGGCGGAAAAGTGCGGAGAAATAGGGACAAGGGCAAAGAGGGGCGGACAAGGTCAAAGAGGGGTGGACAAGTGCAAAGAGGGTCAGGCAAGGGCAAAGAGGGGCGGGCAAGGGCAAAGAGGGGCGGGCAAGGGCAAAGAGGGGCGGGCAAGGGCAAAGAGGGGCGGACATGTGCGGAGAATACGGGACAAGGTCAAAGAGGGGCGGACAAGGGCAAAGAGGGGCAGACAAGTGCGGAGAATACGGGACAAGTTCAAAGAGGGGCGGACAAGGGCAAAGAGGGGAGGACAAGTGCGGAGAATACGGGACAAGTGCAAAGAGCGGCGGACAAGGGCAAAGAGGGGCGGACAATTGCGGAGAATATGGGAGAAGGGCAATGAGGGGCAGACAAGAGCGGATAATAGGAGAAAAGGGCAAAGACGGGCAGACAAGTGCGGAGAATACGGGACAAGGACAAAGAGGGGCGGACAAGGGCGAAGAGGGGCGGACAAGGGCCAAGAGGGGCGGACAAGGGCCAAGAGGGGCGGACAAGGGCCAAGAGGGGCGGACAAGGGCCAAGAGGGGTGGACAACTGCTGAGAATATGGGACAAGTGCAAAGAGGGGCAGACAATAGCGGAGAATACGGGACAAGGGCAAAGAGGGGCGGACAAAGGCGGAGAATACGGGACAAGTGCTACGACGGGCGGAGAAGGGCAGAGAATACGGGAGAAGTGCAAAGGGGGCGGACAAGGGCAAAGAGGGGCGGACAAGTGCAAAGAGGTTCAGACAAGGGCAAACAGGGGCAGACAAGTGCGGCGAATACGGGACAAGGGCAAAGAGGGACGGAAATGTGAGGAGAATACGGGACAAGTGCAAAGAGGAGCAGACAAGGGTAAAGAGTGTCGGACAAGAGCAAAGAGGTGTGGACAAGGGCAAACAGGGGCGGACAAGTGTGGAGAATATGGGAGAAGTGCAAAGATTGGTGGACAATTGCGGAGAACACGGGACAAGTGCAAAGAAGGCTGGACAAGTGCGGAAAATACGGGACAAGGGCAAAGAGGGGCGGACAAGGGCAAAGAGGGGCGGACAAGGGCAAAGAGGGGCGGACAAGGGCAAAGAGGGGCGGACAAGGGCAAAGAGGGGCGGACAAGGGCAAAGAGGGGCGGACAAGGGCAAAGAGGGGCGGACAAGGGCAAAGAGGGGCGGACAAGGGCAAAGAGGGGCGGACAAGGGCAAAGAGGGGCGGACAAGGGCAAAGAGGGGCGGACAAGGGCAAAGAGGGGCGGACAAGTGCAAAGACTGGCGGACAAGGGCAAAGAGGGTCGGACAAGTGTGGAGAAAACAAGAAAACGGCAAAGAGGAGCGGACAAGGGTAAAGAGGGGCGGACAAGGGCAAAGAGGGGCGTACAAGGGCAAAGAGGGGCGGACAAAATCGGAGAATATGGGAGAAGAGCAAAGAGGGGTGGACAAATGCGGAGAATACTGGACAAGGGCAAAGAGGGGCGGACAAGGGCAAAGAGGGGCGGACAAGGGCAAAGAGGGGCGGACAAGGGCAAAGAGGGGCGGACAAGGGCAAAGAGGGGCGGACAAATGCTGAGAATACCGGACAATGGCTAAGAGAGGCAGACAAGTGCGGAGAATACGGAACAAGGGCAAAGAGGGGCGGAAAAATGCGGAGAATACGGGACAAGTGCAAAGAGGAGCAGACAAGGGTAAATAGGGTCGGACAAGGGCAAAGTGGTGCGGACAAGGGCAAAGAGGGGCGGACAAGTGTGGAGAATATGGGAGAAGTGCAAAGATTGGCGGACAAGTGCGGAGAATACGGGACAAGGGCAAAGAGGGGCGGACAAGTGCGGAAAATACGGGACAAGGGCAAAGAGGGGCGGACAAGGGCAAAGAGGGGCAGACAAGTGCGGAGAATACGGGACAAGGGCAAAGAGGAAAGGACAATTGCAGAGAATACGGGACACGGGCAAAGAGGGGCGAACAAGGGCAAAGAGGGGCGGACAAAGCACGGAGGGGCGGACAAAGGCACGGAGGGGCGGACAAAGGCACGGAGGGGCGGACAAGTCACGGAGGGGCGGACAAGGGCGGAGAATATGGGACAAGTGCCAAGAGGGGCGAACAAGGGCAAAGAGGGGCGGACAAGGGCAAAGAGGGGCGGACAAGGGCAAAGAGGGGCGAACAAGTGCGGAGAATACGGGACAAGGGCAAAGAGGGGCAGACAAGTGAGGAGAAGACTGTACAAGGGAAAAGAGAGTCGGAAAAGGGCAAAGAGGTGCGGACAAGTGCGGAAAATACGGGACAAGGGCAAAGAGGGGCGGACAAGGGCAAAGAGGAGCGGACAAGGGCAAAGAGGGGTGGACAAGTGCGGAGAATATGGGAGAAGGGCAAAGAGGGGAGGACAAGTGCGGAGAACAAGTGAAAAGGGCAAAAACGGGCGGACAAGTGCGGAGAATACAGGACAAGTGCAAAGAGGGGCGGACAAGTGCAAAGAGGGGCGGACAAGGGCAAAGAGGGGCGGACAAGGGCAAAGAGGGGCGGACAAATGCTGAGAATATTGGACAAGGGCAAAGAGGGTCAGACAAGTGCGGAGAATACGGGACAAGGGCAAAGAGGGGAGGACAAGTGCGGAGAATACAGGAAAATTGCAGAGAGTGGCGGACAAGGGCAAAGAGGGGCGGAAAAGGTAAAAGAAGGGCGGACAAGGGCAAGAGGGGCGGAGTAGGGCAAAGATGGACGGACAAGGGCAAAGAAGTTTGGAGAAGTGCGGAGAATACGGGAAAATTGCAAAGAGAGGTGGACAAGTGCAGAGAATACGGGACAAGGGCAAAGAGGGATGGACAAGGGCAGAGAATACGGGACAAGGGCAAAGAGGGGCAGAAAAGGGCAAAGAGGGGCGGACAAGGGAAAAGAAGGGCGGAAAAGTGCGGAGAAAAAAGGGACAAGGGCAAAGAGGGGTGGACAAAGTCTAAGAGGTGCGGACAAGGGCGGAGAATACGGGACAAGAAAAAAAGGGGCGGACAAGGTCAAAGAGGGGCGGACAAGGGCAAAGAGGGGCGGACAAGGGCAAAGAGGGGCGGACAAGGGCAAAGAGGGGCGGACAAGGGCAAAGAGGGGCGGACAAGGGAGGAGAATACTAGACAAGGGCAAAGAGGGGCGGACAAGTGTGGAGAATACGGGACAAGGACAAAGAGGTGCAGACAAGGGCAAAGCGGGCGGACAAGGGCAAATAGGGGCGAACCAGGGAGAAGACGGGCGAACCAGGGCAAAGAGGGGCGGACCAGGGCAAAGAGGGGCGGACCAGGGCAAAGAGGGGCGGACAAGAGCAAAGAGGGGCGGACAAGTGCAAAGAAGGGCGGACAAGGGCATAGAGGGGCGGACAAGGGCGGAGAATATGGGACAAGGGCAAAGAGGTGCGGACAAGTGCGGAGAAAACTGTACAAGGGCAAAGATTGCCGGAAAAGGGCAAAGAGGGGCAGACAAGTGCGGAGAATATGGGACAAGGGCAAACAGGGGCGGACAAGTGCGGAGAATATGGGACCAAGTCAAAGAGGGGCGGACAAAGGCAAAGAGGGTCGGACAAGGGCAAAGAGGGGCGGGCAAGTGCAAAGAGGGGCGGGCAAGGGCAAAGAGGGGCGGGCAAGTGCGGAGAATACGGGACAAGGTCAAAGAGGGGCGGACAAGGGCAAAGAGGGGCAGACGAGTGCAGAGAATACGGGACAAGTACAAAGAGGGGCGGACAAGGGCAAAGAGGGGCGGACAAGTGTGGAGAATACGGGACAAGTGCAAAGAGGGGCGGACAAGTGCAGAGAATACGGATCAAGGGCAAAGAGGGTCGGACAAGGGCAAAGAGTTGCAGAGAATGGCACAGAGGAGCGGAGAAGGGCACAGAGGGGCGGACAAGTGTGGAGAATACGGGACAAGGGCAAAGTGGCACGGACAAGGGCAAAGTGGGGCGGAAAAGAGCAAAGAGGGGCGGACAAGTGCGGAGAATAACGGACAAGTGCAAAGAGGGTCAGACAAGTGCGGAGAATACGGAACAAGGGCAAAGAGGGGCGGACAAGTGCGGAGAATACGGGACAAGGGCAAAGAGTGGCGGACAAGGGCAAAGAGGATCGGATAAGGGCAAAGAGGGGCGGACAAGGCCAAAGAGGTGCGGACAAGGGCAAAGAGGTGCGGACAAGTGCGGAAATTTGGGACAAGAGTAAAGAGGGGCGGAGAAGAGCAAAGAGGGGCGGAGAAGGGCAAAGAGGGGCGGAGAAGGGCAAAGAGGGGCGGAGAAGGGCAAAGAGGGGCGGACAAGGGCAAAGAGGGGCGGACAAGGGCAAAGAGGGGCGGACAAGGGCAAAGAGGGGCGGACAAGGGCAAAGAGGGGCGGACAAGGGCAAAGAGGGGCGGACAAGGGCAAAGAGGGGCGGACAAGGGCAAAGAGGGGCGGACAAGGGCAAAGAGGGGCGGACAAGGGCAAAGAGGGGCGGACTATTACGGAGAATACGGGACAAGTGCAAAGAGGGGCGGACAAGGGCAAAGAGGGGTGGAAAAGGGCAAAGTGTGGCGGACAAGGGCAAAGAGGGTCGAACAAGTGCAAAGAGGCGCGGGCAAGGGACAAGAGGGGCGGGCAAGGGCAAAGAGGGGCGGAAAAGTGCAAAGAGGTGTGAACAAGGGCAAAGAGGTTTTGACAAGTGTGGAGAATACAGGAGAAGGACAAAGAGGGGGGCACAACTGCAAAAGGGGCGGACAATTACGGAGAATACGGGACAAGGCCAAAGAGAGCGGACAACGGCGGAAAAAAAGGGACAAGCGCAAAGAGGGTCGGACAAGGGCAAAGAGGGGCAGACAATGGCAAAGAGGGGCGGACAAGGCCAAAGAGGTGCGGACAAGAGCATAGAGGGGCGGACAAGTGCGGAGAATACGGGAGAAGTGCAAAGAGTGGCGGACAAGGGCAAAGAGGGGCGGTCAAGAGCGGAGAATACTGGAGAAGGGCAAAGAGTGGCAGACAAGGGCAAAGAGGGGCGCATAAGGGCAAAGAGATGCGGACAAGGGCAAAGAGGGGCGGACAAAGGCAAAGAGGGGTGGACAAAGGCAAAGAGGGGAGGACAAGGGCAGAGAATACGGGACAAGGGCAAAGAGGGTCGGACAAGGGCGTAAAATAGGCGACAAGTGCACAGAGGTGTGGAAAATGGCAAAGCGGGGCGGACAAGGACAAAGACGGGTGGACAAATGCAAAGAGGGGTGGACAAGGGCAAAGAGGGTTGGACAAGGTCAAAGAGGGGAGGACAAGGACAAAGAGGGAGGATAAGGGCAAAGAGGGGCAGAGAAGGGCAAAGAGGGGCAGACAATTGCGGAGAATATGGGAGAAGGGCAAAGATGGGCGGACAAGGGCAAAGAGGGGCGGACAAGTGCAAAGAGAGGCAGACAAGGGCAAAGAGGGGCGGAAAAAGGCAAAGCGGGGCGGAAAAGTGCAAAGGGGGGCGGAAAAGTGCAAAGGGGGGCGGAAAAGTGCAAAGGGGGGCGGAAAAGTGCAAAGGGGGGCGGAAAAGGGTAAAGGGGGGCAGAAAAGGGCAAAGGCGTGCGGACAAGAGCAAAGAGGGGCGGACAAGAGCAAAGAGGGGCGGACAAGAGCAAAGAGGGGCGGACAAGAGCAAAGAGGGGCGGACAAGGGTGGAGAATACGGGACAAGGGCAAAGAGGGGCAGACAAGTGCGGAGAATACGGGACAATGGCAAAGAGGGTCGGACAAGTGCAGAGAATACGGAACAAGGGCAAAGAGGGGCGCACAGGGGCAAAGAGGGTCGGACAAGGGCAAACAGGTGCGGAGAATGGTACAGAGGGACGGAGAAGGGCACAGAGGGGCGGACAAGTGCGGAGAATAACGGACAAGTGCAAAGAGGGTCAGACAAGTGCGGAGAATACGGAACAAGGGCAAAGAGGGGCGGACAAGGGAGGAGAATATGGGACAAGGGCAAAGAGGGGCGGACAAGGGCAAAGAGGGGCGGACAAGGGCAAAGAGGGGCGGACAAGGGCAAAGAGGGGCCGACAAGGGCAAAGAGGGGCGGACAAGGGCAAAGAGGGGCGGACAAGGGCAAAGAGGGGCGGAGAAGAGCAAAGAGGGGCGGAGAAGAGCAAAGAGGGGCGGACAATTGCGGAAATTCGGAACAAGGGTAAAGAGGGGCGGACAAGGGCAAAAAGGGGCGGACAAGGGCAAAGAGGGGCGGACAAGGGCAAAGAGGGGCGGACAAGGGCAAAGAGGGGCGGACAAGGGCAAAGAGGGGCGGACAAAAGCAAAGAGGGGCGGACAAGTGTGGAGAATACAGGAGAAGGACAAAGAGGGGCGCTCAAGTGCAAAAGGGGCGGACTATTACGGAGAATACGGGACAAGTGCAAAGAGTTGCGGACAAGGGCAAAGAGGGGTGGACAAGGGCAAAGTGTGGCGGACAAGGGAAAAGAGGGGCGGAGAAGGGCAAAGAGGGTCAGACAAGTGCAAAGAGGCGCGGGCAAGGGAAAAGAGGGGCGGAAATTGCAAAGAGGGGTGAACAATGGCAAAGAGGTTTTGACAAGTGTGGAGAATACAGGAGAAGGACAAAGAGGGGCGCACAACTGCAAAAGGGGCGGACAATTACGGAGAATACGGGACAAGGCCAAAGAGAGCGGACAAGGGCGGAAAATAAGGGACAAGCGCAAAGCGGGTCGGACAAGGGCAAAGAGGGGCAGACAATGGAAACGAAGGGCGGACAAGGCCAAAGAGGGGCGAACAAGGCCAAAGAGGGGCGGACAAGGCCAAAGAGGGGCGGACAAGAGCAAAGAGGGGCGGACAAGAGCACAGAGGGGCGGACAAGTGCGGAGAATACGGGAGAAGTGCAAAGAGTGGCGGACAAGGTCAAAGAGGGGCGGACAAGGGCAAAGAGGGGCGGTCAAGAGCGGAGAATACGGGAGAAGGGTAAAGAGTGGCAGACAAGGGCAAAGAGGGGCGCATAAGGGCAAAGAGATGCGGACAAGAGCAAAGAGGGGCGGACAAATGCAAAGAGGGGTGGACAAGAGCAAAGAGGGGCGGACAAGTGCAGAGAATACGGGAAAAGGGAAAAGAGGGTCGGACAAGGGCGGAAAATAGGCGACAAGTGCACAGAGGTGCGGACAAAAGCAAAGCAGGGCGGACAAGGGCAAAGAGGGGTGGACAAGGGCAAAGAGGTGCGGACAAGTGCGGAGAATACGGGACAAGGGCAAAGAGGGGCAGACAAGGTCAAAGAGCGGCAGACAAGTGCAAAGAGGGTCAGACAAGGGCATAGACGGGCGGACAAGGGCAATGGTGGGCGGACAAGGGCAAAGAGGTGGGGATATGTGCAAAGAGGGGCGGACAAGTTAGGAGAATACGGGACAAGGAAAAAGAGGGGCGGACAAGTGCGGAGAAACTAGGACAAGGGCAAAGAAGAGCGGACAAGATCGGAGAATACGGGATAAGGGCAAAGAGGGGCGGACAAATGCAGAGAACACGGAACAAGGGCAAAGAGATGCAGAGAAGGTCAAAGAGGGATGGACAAATGCAAATGGGAGCGGACAAGTGCTGAGAATACAGCACAAGGGCAAAGAGGGGCGGACAAGGGCAAAGAGGGGCGGACAAGGGCAAAGAGGGGCGGACAAGGGCAAAGAGGGGCGGACAAGGGCAAAGAGGGGCGGACAAGGGCAGAGAATACGGGACTAGGGCAAAGACAGGAATACAAGTGCGGAGAATACGGGACAAGGGCAAAGAGGGGCGGACATGGGTAGAGAATACGGGACAAGGGCAAAGAGGGGCGTACAAGTGCGGAGAATAAGGGACAAGGGCAAAGAGGGGCGGACAAGTGCGGACAATAATGGACAACGGCAAAGAAATTCGGAAAAATGTAAAGAGGGGCGCACAAGGGCAAAGAGGGTCGGACAAGGGCAAAGAGGGGCGCACAAGGGCAAAGAGGGGCGCACAAGGGCAAAGAGGGTCGGACAAGGGCAAAGAGGGGCGCACAAGGGCAAAGAGTGGCAGACAAGGGCAAAGAGGGGCGCATAAGGGCAAAGAGATGCGGACAAGGGCAAAGAGGGGCGGACAAAGGCAAAGAGGGGTGGACAAAGGCAAAGAGGGGAGGACAAGGGCAGAGAATACGGGACAAGGGCAAAGAGGGTCGGACAAGGGCGTAAAATAGGCGACAAGTGCACAGAGGTGTGGAAAATGGCAAAGCGGGGCGGACAAGGACAAAGACGGGTGGACAAATGCAAAGAGGGGTGGACAAGGGCAAAGAGGGTTGGACAAGGTCAAAGAGGGGAGGACAAGGACAAAGAGGGAGGATAAGGGCAAAGAGGGGCAGAGAAGGGCAAAGAGGGGCAGACAATTGCGGAGAATATGGGAGAAGGGCAAAGATGGGCGGACAAGGGCAAAGAGGGGCGGACAAGTGCAAAGAGAGGCAGACAAGGGCAAAGAGGGGCGGAAAAAGGCAAAGCGGGGCGGAAAAGTGCAAAGGGGGGCGGAAAAGTGCAAAGGGGGGCGGAAAAGTGCAAAGGGGGGCGGAAAAGTGCAAAGGGGGGCGGAAAAGGGTAAAGGGGGGCAGAAAAGGGCAAAGGCGTGCGGACAAGAGCAAAGAGGGGCGGACAAGAGCAAAGAGGGGCGGACAAGAGCAAAGAGGGGCGGACAAGAGCAAAGAGGGGCGGACAAGGGTGGAGAATACGGGACAAGGGCAAAGAGGGGCAGACAAGTGCGGAGAATACGGGACAATGGCAAAGAGGGTCGGACAAGTGCAGAGAATACGGAACAAGGGCAAAGAGGGGCGCACAGGGGCAAAGAGGGTCGGACAAGGGCAAACAGGTGCGGAGAATGGTACAGAGGGACGGAGAAGGGCACAGAGGGGCGGACAAGTGCGGAGAATAACGGACAAGTGCAAAGAGGGTCAGACAAGTGCGGAGAATACGGAACAAGGGCAAAGAGGGGCGGACAAGGGAGGAGAATATGGGACAAGGGCAAAGAGGGGCGGACAAGGGCAAAGAGGGGCGGACAAGGGCAAAGAGGGGCGGACAAGGGCAAAGAGGGGCCGACAAGGGCAAAGAGGGGCGGACAAGGGCAAAGAGGGGCGGACAAGGGCAAAGAGGGGCGGAGAAGAGCAAAGAGGGGCGGAGAAGAGCAAAGAGGGGCGGACAATTGCGGAAATTCGGAACAAGGGTAAAGAGGGGCGGACAAGGGCAAAAAGGGGCGGACAAGGGCAAAGAGGGGCGGACAAGGGCAAAGAGGGGCGGACAAGGGCAAAGAGGGGCGGACAAGGGCAAAGAGGGGCGGACAAAAGCAAAGAGGGGCGGACAAGTGTGGAGAATACAGGAGAAGGACAAAGAGGGGCGCTCAAGTGCAAAAGGGGCGGACTATTACGGAGAATACGGGACAAGTGCAAAGAGTTGCGGACAAGGGCAAAGAGGGGTGGACAAGGGCAAAGTGTGGCGGACAAGGGAAAAGAGGGGCGGAGAAGGGCAAAGAGGGTCAGACAAGTGCAAAGAGGCGCGGGCAAGGGAAAAGAGGGGCGGAAATTGCAAAGAGGGGTGAACAATGGCAAAGAGGTTTTGACAAGTGTGGAGAATACAGGAGAAGGACAAAGAGGGGCGCACAACTGCAAAAGGGGCGGACAATTACGGAGAATACGGGACAAGGCCAAAGAGAGCGGACAAGGGCGGAAAATAAGGGACAAGCGCAAAGCGGGTCGGACAAGGGCAAAGAGGGGCAGACAATGGAAACGAAGGGCGGACAAGGCCAAAGAGGGGCGAACAAGGCCAAAGAGGGGCGGACAAGGCCAAAGAGGGGCGGACAAGAGCAAAGAGGGGCGGACAAGAGCACAGAGGGGCGGACAAGTGCGGAGAATACGGGAGAAGTGCAAAGAGTGGCGGACAAGGTCAAAGAGGGGCGGACAAGGGCAAAGAGGGGCGGTCAAGAGCGGAGAATACGGGAGAAGGGTAAAGAGTGGCAGACAAGGGCAAAGAGGGGCGCATAAGGGCAAAGAGATGCGGACAAGAGCAAAGAGGGGCGGACAAATGCAAAGAGGGGTGGACAAGAGCAAAGAGGGGCGGACAAGTGCAGAGAATACGGGAAAAGGGAAAAGAGGGTCGGACAAGGGCGGAAAATAGGCGACAAGTGCACAGAGGTGCGGACAAAAGCAAAGCAGGGCGGACAAGGGCAAAGAGGGGTGGACAAGGGCAAAGAGGTGCGGACAAGTGCGGAGAATACGGGACAAGGGCAAAGAGGGGCAGACAAGGTCAAAGAGCGGCAGACAAGTGCAAAGAGGGTCAGACAAGGGCATAGACGGGCGGACAAGGGCAATGGTGGGCGGACAAGGGCAAAGAGGTGGGGATATGTGCAAAGAGGGGCGGACAAGTTAGGAGAATACGGGACAAGGAAAAAGAGGGGCGGACAAGTGCGGAGAAACTAGGACAAGGGCAAAGAAGAGCGGACAAGATCGGAGAATACGGGATAAGGGCAAAGAGGGGCGGACAAATGCAGAGAACACGGAACAAGGGCAAAGAGATGCAGAGAAGGTCAAAGAGGGATGGACAAATGCAAATGGGAGCGGACAAGTGCTGAGAATACAGCACAAGGGCAAAGAGGGGCGGACAAGGGCAAAGAGGGGCGGACAAGGGCAAAGAGGGGCGGACAAGGGCAAAGAGGGGCGGACAAGGGCAAAGAGGGGCGGACAAGGGCAGAGAATACGGGACTAGGGCAAAGACAGGAATACAAGTGCGGAGAATACGGGACAAGGGCAAAGAGGGGCGGACATGGGTAGAGAATACGGGACAAGGGCAAAGAGGGGCGTACAAGTGCGGAGAATAAGGGACAAGGGCAAAGAGGGGCGGACAAGTGCGGACAATAATGGACAACGGCAAAGAAATTCGGAAAAATGTAAAGAGGGGCGCACAAGGGCAAAGAGGGTCGGACAAGGGCAAAGAGGGGCGCACAAGGGCAAAGAGGGGCGCACAAGGGCAAAGAGGGGCGCACAAGGGCAAAGAGGGGCGGACATGTGCGGAGAACAGGGGACAAGGGCAAAGAGGGGCGGACAAGGGCAAAGAGGGGCGGACAAGGGCGGAGAGGGCGGACAAGCGCGGAGAATACTGGACAAGGGCAAAGACGGGCGGACAAGGGCATAGAGGGGCGGACAAGTGCGGAGAATACGGGACAAGGCCTGAGAATACTAGACAAAGTCAAAGAGGAGCGCACAAGGTTGGAGAATACGGGACAAGGTCAAAGAAGTGCGCACAAGTGCGGAGAATACGGGACAAGGGCAAGGAGGAGCGGACAAGTGCGGAGAATACGGGACAAGGGCAAAGAGGGGCGGACAAGGGCAAAGAGGGGCGGACAAGTGCGGAGAATACGGGACAAGGGCAAAGAGGGGCGGACAAGGGCAAAGAGGGGCGGACAAGGGCAAAGAGGGGCGGACAAGGGCAAAGAGATGTGGACAAGTGTGGAGAATATGGGACAAGTGCGGAGAATACGGGACAAAGGAGGAGAATACGGGACAAGGGCAAACAGGGGCGGCTAAGGGCAAAGAGGGTCGGACAAGGGCAAAGAGGGGCGGACAATGGCAAATAGGGGCGATCAAGGGCGGAAAATAAGGGACAAGGGGAAAGAGGAGCGGAAAATTTCGGAGAATACGGGACAAGCGCAAAGAAGGGCGGAAGAGTGCGGAGAATATGGGACAAGGGCAAAGAGGGGCGGACAAGTGCAGAGAATACGGGACAAGGGCAAAGAGGGGCGGACAAGTGCGGAGAATACGGGACAAGGGCAAAGTGGGGGGACAAGTGCGGAGAATACGGGAAAAGAGAAAGGGGGGCGGACAAGTGCGGAGAATACGGGACAAGGGCAAAGAGGTGCGGAAAAAAGCTAAGAAGGTCGGACAAGACCAAAGATGGGCGGACAATTGCGGAGAATACGGGACAAGGGCAAAGAGTGGCGGATAAGTGCGGCGAATACGGGAAAAGGGGAAATAGGTGCGGAAAACTGCGGAGAAAACGGGACAAGGGCAAAGAGAGGTGGACAAGTTCGGAGAATACGGGACAAGGGCAAAGAGGGGTGGACAATTTCGGAGAATACGGGACAAGGGCAAAGAGGGGCGGACAAGTGCGGAGAATACGGGACAAGGGCAAAGAGGGGCGGACAAGGGCAAAGAGGGGCGGACAAGGGCAAAGAGAGGCGGACAAGGGCAAAGAGGGGCGGACAAGGGCAAAGAGGGGCGGACAAGGGCGAAGAGGGGCGGACAAGGGCAAAGAGGGGCGGACAAGGGCAAAGGGGGGCGGACAAGGGCAAAGGGGGGCGGACAAGGGCAAAGGGGGGCGGACAAGGGCAAAGGGGGGCGGACAAGGGCAAAGGGGGGCGGACAAGGGCAAAGGGGGGCGGACAAGGGCAAAGAGGGGCGGACCAGGGCAAAGAGGGGCGGCCAGGGCAAAGAGGGGCGGACAAGGGCGGAGACTACGGGACAGGGGCAAAGAGGGGCGCATAAGTGCGGAAAATACGAGACAAGGGCAAAGAGGGTTTGACAAGGCAAAGAGTGAGGGACAAGTGCGGAAAATACGAGACAAGGGCAAAGAGGGTTTGACAAGGCAAAGAGTGAGGGACAAGTGCGGAGAATACGGGACAAGGGCAAAAAGGGGCGTAACAACGGCAAAGAGGGGCGGACAAGGGCAAAGAGGGGCGGACAACTGCGGAGAATACGGGACAAGGCCTGAGAATACGAGACAAGGTCCAAGAGGAGCGCACAAGTGTGGAGAATACGGGACAAGGTCAAAGAGGTGCTCACAAGTTCGGAGAATAAGGGACAAGGGCAAAGAGGAGCGGACAAGTGCAAAGAGGGGCGGACAAGGGCAGAGAGAGCCGACAAGTGCGGAGAATACTGGACAAGGGCAAAGACTATCAGACAAGGGCAGAGAGGGGCGGACAATTTCGGAAAATACGGGACAAGGGCAAAGAGGGGTGGACAAGGGCAAAGAGGGGCGGACAAGGGCAAAGAGGTGCGGACAAGGGCAAAGAGGGGCGGATAAGGGCAAAGAGGGGCGGACAAGGGCAAAGAGGGGCGGACAAGGGCAAAGAGGGGCGGACAAGCGCAAAGCGCGGCTGACAAGCGCAAAGAGGGGCGGACCAGGGGAAAGAGTGTTGGACCAGGGCAAAGAGGGGCGGACAAGGGCAAAGAGGGGCGGACAAGGGCAAAGAGGGGCGGACAAGGGAGGAGACTACGGGACAAGGGCAAAGAGGGGCGCATAAGTGCGGAAAATACGGGACAAGGGCAAAGAGGGTTGGACAAGGCAAAGTGCGAGGGACAAGTGCGGAGAATACGGGACAAGGGCAAAGAGGTGTAGACAAGGGCAAAGAGGGGCGGACAAGGGCAAAGAGGGGCGGACAAGGGCAAAGAGGGGCGGACAAGGGCAAAGAGGGGCGGACAAGGGCAAAGAGGGGTGGACAAGTGCTGAGAATACGGCACAAGGGCAAAGAGGGGCGGACAAGTGCACAGAATAAGGGACAAGGGCAAAGAGGGGCAGACAAGGGCAAAGAGGGGCAGACAAGGGCAAAGAGGGGCGGACAAGGGCAAAGAGGGGCGGACAAGGGCAAAGAGGGGCGGACAAGGGCAAAGAGGGGCGGACAAGGGCAAAGAGGGGCGGACAAGGGCAAAGAGCGGTGGACAAGAGCGGAGAATACGGGACAAGGGGAAAGAGGGTCGGACAAGTGCAAAGAGGGGCGGACAAATGCAGAGAACACGGGACAAGGGCAAAGAGAGGCGGACAAGGTCAAAGAGGGGTGGACAAGTGCAAATAGGGGCGGACAAGTGCTGAGAATACGGGACAAGGGCAAAGAGGGGCGGACAAGTGCACAGAATAAGGGACAAGGGCAAAGAGTGGCAGACAAAGGCAAAGAGGGGCAGACAAGGGCAAAGAGGTGTTGTCAAGGGCAAAAAGGGGCGGACAAGGGCAAAGAGGGGCGGACAAGGGCGGAGAACACGGGACAAGGGCAAAGAGGGTCGGACAAGGGCAAAGAGGGGCGGACAAGGGCAAAGAGGGGCGGACAAGGGCAAAGAGGTGTTGTCAAGGGCAAAGAGGGGCGGACAAGGGAGGAGACTACGGGACAAGGGCAAAGAGGGGTGGACAAGGCAAAATGCGAGGGACAAGTGCGGAGAATACGGGACAAGGGCAAAGAGGTGCAGACAAGGGCAAAGAGGGGCGGACAAGGGCAAAGAGGGGCGGACAAGGGCAAAGAGGGGCGGACAAGGGCAAAGAGGGGCGGACAAGGGCAAAGAGGGGCGGACAAGGGCAAAGAGGGGCGGACAAGGGCAAAGAGGGGCGGACAAGGGCAAAGAGGGGCGGACAAGGGCAAAGAGGGGCGGACAAGGGCAAAGAGGGGCGGACAAGGGCAAAGAGGGGCGGACAAGGGCAAAGAGGGGCAAACAAGGGCAAAGAGGGGCGGACAAGGGCAAAGAGGTGTTGTCAAGGGCAAAGAGGGGCGGACAAGGGCAAAGAGGGGCGGACAAGGGCAAAGAGGGGCGGACAAGGGCAAAGAGGGGCGGACAAGTGCGGAGAATACGTGAAAAGGGGAAAGAGGGTCGGACAAGTGCAAAGAGGGGCGGACAAGGGCAAAGAGGTGCGACAAGGGCAAAGAGGGGCGGACAAGGGCAAAGAGGGGCGGACAAGGGCAAAGAGGGGCGCAAAAGGGCAAAGAGGGGCGCATAAGGGCAAAGAGATGCGGACAAGAGCAAAGAGGGTCGGACAAATGCAAAGAGGGGTGGACAAGAGCAAAGAGGGGCGGACAAGTGCAGAGAATACGGGAAAAGGGAAAAGAGGGTCGGACAAGGGCGGAAAATAGGCGACAAGTGCACAGAGGTGCGGACAAAAGCAAAGCGGGGCGGACAAGGGCAAAGAGGGGTGGACAAGGGCAAAGAGGTGCGGACAAGTGCAGAGAATACGGGACAAGGGCAAAGAGGGGCAGACAAGGTCAAAGAGCGGCAGACAAGTGCAAAGAGGGTCAGACAAGGGCATAGACGGGCGGACAAGGGCAATGGTGGGCGGACAAGGGCAAAGAGGTGGGGATATGTGCAAAGAGGGGCGGACAAGTTAGGAGAATACGGGACAAGGACAAAGAGGGGCGGACAAGTGCGGAGAAACTAGGACAAGGGCAAAGAAGAGCGGACAAGTGCGGAGAATACGGGACAAGGACAAAGAGGGGCGGACAAATGCAGAGAACACGGAACAAGGGCAAAGAGATGCAGAGAAGGTCAAAGAGGGATGGACAAGTGCAAATGGGAGCGGACAAGTGCTGAGAATACAGCACAAGGGCAAAGAGGGGCAGACAAGGGCAAAGAGGTGCGGACAATGGAAAAGAGGGGCGGACAAGGGCAAAGAGGGGCGGACAAGGGCAAAGAGGGGCGGACAAGGGCAAAGAGGGGCGGACAAGGGCAAAGAGGGGCGGACAAGGGCAAAGAGGGGCGGACAAGGGCAAAGAGTGGGGGACAAGGGCAAAGAGTGGGGGACAAGGGCAAAGAGGGGCGGACAAGGGCAAAGAGGGGCGGACAAGGGCAAAGAGGGGGGGACATGTGCAAAGAGGGTCGGACAAGTGAGGAGAATACGGGACAAGGACAAAGAGGGGCGGACAAGTGCGGAGAAACTAGGACAAGGGCAAAGAAGAGCGGTCAAGTGCGGAGAATACGGGACAAGGGCAAAGAGGGGCGGACAAGGGCAAAGAGGGGCGGACAAGGGCAAAGAGGGGCGGACAAGGGCAAAGAGGGGCGGACAAGGGCAAAGAGGGGCGGACAAGGGCAAAGAGGGGCGGACAAGGGCAAAGAGGGGCGGACAAGGGCAAAGAGGGGCGGACAAGGGCAAAGAGGGGCGGACAAGGGCAAAGAGGGGCGGACAAGGGCAGAGAATACGGGACTAGGGCAAAGACAGGAATACAAGTGCGGAGAATACGGGACAAGGGCAAAGAGGGGCGGACATGGGTAGAGAATACGGGACAAGGGCAAAGAGGGGCGGATAAGTGCGGAGGCTACGGGACAATGGCAAAAGGGGCGGACAAGGGCAAAGTGGGGCGTACAAGTGCGGAGAATAAGGGACAAGGGCAAAGAGGGGCGGACAAGTGCAAAGAGGGGCGGACAAGGGCAAATAGTTTCGGAAAAGTGCAAGAGTTTCGAACAGCGGCAAAGAGGTGCGGAGAATGGCGGAGAATATGGGACAATTGCAAAGAGGGGAGGACAAGGTCAAAGAGGAGCGGACAAGGGAGGAGAATACGGGACAAGGGCAAAGAGGGGCGGACAAGTGCGGACAATAATGGACAAGGGCAAAGAGGGGCGCATAAGGGCAAAGAGGGGCGCACAACGGCAAAGAGGGGCGCACAACGGCAAAGAGGGGCGCACAAGGGCAAAGAGGGGCGGACATGTGCGGAGAATAGGGGACAAGGGCAAAGAGGAGCGGACAAGTGCAAAGAGGTGCAGACAAGGGCGGAGAGGGCGGACAAGTGCGGAGAATACTGGACAAGGGCAAAGACGGGCGGACAAGGGCATAGAGGGGCGGACAAGTGCGGAGAATACGGGACAAGGCCTGAGAATACTAGACAAAGTCAAAGAGGAGCGCACAAGGGTGGAGAATACGGGACAAGGTCAAAGAAGTGCGCACAAGTGCGGAGAATACGGGACAAGGGCAAAGAGGAGCGGACAAGTGCAAAGAGGGGCGCACAAGGGCGGAGAGTGTGGACAAGTGCGGAGAATACCGGACAAGGGCAAAGACGGGCTGCCAAGGGCAGAGAGGGACGGACAAGTGCAGAGAATACGAGACAAGGGCAAAGAGGGGAAGACAATGACTAAGAGGGACGCACAAGGGCAAAGAGATGTGGACAAGTGTGGAGAATATGGGACAAGTGCGGAGAATACGGGACAAAGGAGGAGAATACGGGACAAGGGCAAACAGGGACGGCTAAGGGCAAAGAGGGTCGGACAAGGGCAAAGAGGGGCGGACAAGGGCAAAGAGGGGCGGACAAGGGCAAAGAGGGGCGGACAAGGGCAAAGAGGGGCGGACAAGGGCAAAGGGGGGCGGACAAGGGCAAAGGGGGGCGGACAAGGGCAAAGAGGGGCGGACAAGGGCAAAGAGGGGCGGACAAGGGCAAAGAGGGGCGGACAAGGGCAAAGAGGGGCGGACCAGGGCGGAGACTACGGGACTGGGGCAAATAGGGGCGCATAAGTGCGGAAAATACGGGACAAGGGCAAAGAGGGTTGGACAAGGCAAAGAGCGAGGGACAAGTGCGGAGAATTCGGGACTAGGGCAAAGAGGGGCGGACAAGGGCAAAGAGGGGCGGACAAGGGCAAAGACGGGCGGACAAGTGCGGAGAATACGGGACAAGGGCAAAAAGTGGCGTAACAACGGTAAAGAGGGGCGGACAAGGGCAAAGAGGGGCGCACAAGGGCAAAGAGGGGCGGACAAGGGCAAAGAGGGGCGGACAAGGGCAAAGAGGGGCGGACAAGAGCGGAGAATACCTGACAAGGGGAAAGAGGGTCGGACAAGGGGAAAGAGGGTCGGACAAGGGCAAAGAGGGTCGGACAAGGGCAAAGAGGGTCGGACAAGGGCAAAGAGGGGCGGACAAGGGCAAAGAGGGGCGGACAAGGGCAAAGAGGGGCGGACAAGGGCAAAGAGGGGCGGACAAGGGCAAAGAGGGGCGGACAAGGGCAAAGAGGGGCGGACAAGGGCAAAGAGGGGCGGGCAAGGGCAAAGACGGGCGGACAAGGGCCAAGCGCGGCTGAAAAGTTCAAAGACGGGCGGACCAGGGCAAAGAGTGTCGGACCAGGGCAAAGAGTGTCGGACCAGCGCAAAGAGGGGAAGACCAGGGCAAAGAGGGGCAGACCAGGGCAAAGAGGGGCGGACCAGGGCAAAGAGGGGCGGACCAGGGCAAAGAGGGGCGGACCAGGGCAAAGAGGGGCGGACCAGGGCAAAGAGGGGCGCATAAGTGCGGAAAATACGAGACAAGGGCAAAGAGGGTTTGACAAGGCAAAGAGTGAGGGACAAGTGCGGAGAATACGGGACTAGGGCAAAGAGGGGCGGACAAGGGCAAAGAAGGGCGGACAAGTGCGGAGAATACGGGACAAGGGCAAAAAGTGGCGTAACAACGGTAAAGAGGGGCGGACAAGGGCAAAGAGGGGCGGACAAGGGCAAAGAGGGGCGGACAACTGCGGAGAATACGGGACAAGGCCTGAGAATACGAGACAAGGTCCAAGAGGAGCGCACAATTGTGGAGAATACGGGACAAGGTCAAAGAGGTGCTCACAAGTTCGGAGAATAAGGGACAAGGGCAAAGAGGAGCGGACAAGTGCAAAGAGGGGCGGACAAGGGCAGAGAGAGCCGACAAGTGCGGAGAATACTGGACAAGGGCAAAGACTATCAGACAAGGGCAGAGAGGGGCGGACAATTTCGGAAAATACGGGACAAGGGCAAAGAGGGGCGGACAAGGGCAAAGAGGGGCGGACAAGGGCAAAGAGGGGCGGACAAGGGCAAAGAGGGGCGGACAAGGGCAAAGAGGGGCGGACAAGGGCAAAGAGGGGCGGACAAGGGCAAAGAGGGGCGGACAAGGGCAAAGAGGGGCGGACAAGGGCAAAGAGGGGCGGACAAGGGCAAAGAGGGGCGGACAAGGGCAAAGAGGGGCGGACAAGGGCAAAGAGGGGCGGACAAGGGCAAAGAGGGGCGGACAAGGGCAAAGAGGGGCGGACAAGCGCAAAGCGCGGCTGACAAGCGCAAAGAGGGGCGGACCAGGGGAAAGAGAGTTGGACCAGGGCTAAGAGGGGCGGACAAGGGCAAAGAGGGGCGGACAAGGGAGGAGACTACGGGACAAGGGCAAAGAGGGGCGCATAAGTGCGGAAAATACGGGACAAGGGCAAAGAGGGGTGGACAAGGCAAAGTGCGAGGGACAAGTGCGGAGAATACGGGACAAGGGCAAAGAGGGGCGGACAAGGGCAAAGAGGGGCGGACAAGGGCAAAGAGGGGCGGACAAGGGCAAAGAGGGGCGGACAAGGGCAAAGAGGGGCGGACAAGGGCAAAGAGGGGCGGACAAGGGCAAAGAGGGGCGGACAAGGGCAAAGAGGGGCGGACAAGGGCAAAGAGGGGCGGACAAGGGCAAAGAGGGGCAAACAAGGGCAAAGAGGTTTTGTCAAGGGCAAAGAGGTTTTGTCAAGGGCAAAGAGGGGCGGACAAGGGCAAAGAGGGGCGGACAAGTGCTGAGAATACGGGACAAGGGGAAAGAGAGTCGGACAAGTGCAAAGAGGGGCGGACAAGGGCAAAGAGGTGCGACAAGGGCAAAGAGGGGCGGACAAGGGCAAAGAGGGGCGGACAAGGGCAAAGGGGGGCGGACAAGGGCAAAGG
Organism: Phaenicophaeus curvirostris; assembly: GCF_032191515.1. NCBI lineage: Eukaryota > Metazoa > Chordata > Aves > Cuculiformes > Cuculidae > Phaenicophaeus > Phaenicophaeus curvirostris. The sequence continues at coordinate 219,054 of NW_027206827.1, forward strand.
GGGGCGGACAAGGGCAAAGGGGGGCGGACAAGGGCAAAGGGGGGCGGACAAGGGCAAAGGGGGGCGGACAAGTGCGGAGAATACCGGACAAGGGCAAAGACGGACGGATAAGGGCAAAGAGAGGGGGCAAGTGCGGAGAACAGGGGACAAGGGCAAAGAGGGGCAAACAAGTGCAAAGAGTGGCGGAGAATTGCAGAGAATACCAGACAAGGGCAAAGACGGGCGGACAAGGGGAAAGAGGGCCGGACAAGTGCAGAGAATAACGGACAATGGCAAAGAGGGGCACTCAAGTGCAAATAGGGGAGGACAAGTGCAAAGAGGGGCGGACAAGGGCAAAGAGGGGATGACAAGGGCAAAGAACAGTGGAGAAGGGCAAAGAGGAGCGGACAAGGGCAAAGAGGTGCGGAGAAGTGCGGATAATACCGGACAAGGGCAAGGACAGGTTCACAAGTGCAAAGACGGACGGACAAGTGCAAAGACAGGCGAACAAGTGCAAAGAGGGGCAGACAAGTGCAAAGAGGGGCAGACAAGTGCAAAGAGGGGCAGACAAGTGCAAAGAGGGGCAGACAATTGCGGAAAATACGGGACAAGGACAAAGAGGGGCGGACATGGTCAAAGAGGGGCAGACAATTTCAAAGAGGGGAGGACAAGGGCAAAGAGGATTCGGAGAAGTTCAAAGAATACCGGAGAAGTGCAAAGAGGGGCGGACAAGGGCAAAGAGGATGCACAAGTGCAAAGAGGGGTGGACAAGGGCAAAGAGGGTTGGAGAAATGCGGAGAATAATGCACAATTGCAAAGAGGGGCGGAAAAGGGCAAAGAGGTGCGAAGAAGTACAAAGAGGGGCGGACAAGTGCGGAGAATACCGGACATGGGCAAAGAGGGGCGGACAAGTTCGAAGAATACGGGACAAGAGCAAAGAGGAGCAGACAACTGCAAAGAGGGGCGGACAAGGGCAAAGAGGGGCAGACAAGGGCAAAGAGGGGCGGACAAGGGCAAAGAGGGGCGGACAAGGGCAAAGAGGGGCGGACAAGGGCAAAGAGGGGCGGACAAGGGCAAAGAGGGGCGGACAAGTTCGGAGAATACGGGACAAGGTCAACGATGGGTGGACAAGGGCAGAGAGGGGCGGACAAGTGCGGAGAATACGGGACAAGGGAAAAGATGGGCAGACAAGGGCAAATAGGGTCGGACAAGGGCATAGAGGGTCCGACAAGGGCAATGGGTGGCGGACAAGGGCAAAGAGGGGGGGACATGAGCAAAGAGGGGTGGACAAGTGAGGAGAATACGGGACAAGGGCAAAGAGGGGCGGACAACTGCGGAGAATCTAGGACAAGGGCATAGAAGAGCGGACAAGTGCGGAGAATACGGGACAAGGGCAAAGAGGGATGAACAAATGCAGAGAACACGGGACAAGGGCAAAGAGAGGCGGACAAGGTCAAAGAGGGGTGGACAAGTGCAAATAGGGGCGGACAAGAGCTGAGAATACGGCACAAGGGCAAAGAGGGGCGGACAAGCGCACAGAATAAGGGACAAGGGCAAAGAGGGGCAGACAAGGTCAAAGAGGGGCGGACAAGGGCAAAGAGGGGCGGACAAGGGCAAAGAGGGGCGGACAAGGGCAAAGAGGGGCGGACAAGAGCGGAGAATACGGGACAAGGGGAAAGAGGGTCGGACAAGTGCAAAGAGGGGCGGACAAATGCAGAGAACACGGGACAAGGGCAAAGAGAGTAGGACAAGGTCAAAGAGGGGTGGACAAGTGCAAATAGGGGCGTACAAGTGCTGAGAATACGGCACAAGAGCAAGGAGGGGCGGACAAGTGCACAGAATAAGGGACAAGGGCAAAGAGTGGCAGACAAATGCAAAGAGGTGTTGTCAAGGGCAAAGAGGTGTTGTCAAGGGCAAAGAGGTGTTGTCAAGGGCAAAAAGGGGCGGACAAGGGCAAAGAGGGGCGGACAAGGGCGGAGAACACGGGACAAGGGCAAAGAGGGTCGGACAAGGGCAAAGAGGGTCGGACAAGGGCAAAGAGGGTCGGACAAGGGCAAAGAGGGGCGGACAAGGGCAAAGAGGGGCGGACAAGGGCAAAGAGGGGCGGACAAGGGCAAAGAGGGGCGGACAAGGGCAAAGAGGGGCGGACAAGGGCAAAGAGGGGCGGACAAGGGCAAAGAGGGGCGGACAAGGGCAAAGAGGGGCGGACAAGGGCAAAGAGGGGCGGACAAGGGCAAAGAGGGGCGGACAAGGGCAAAGAGGGTCGGACAAGGGCAAAGAGGGGCGCACAAAGGCAAAGAGGGGCGCACAAAGGCAAAGAGGGGCGCACAAAGGCAAAGAGGGGCGCACAAAGGCAAAGAGGGGTAGACAAGGACAAAGAGGGCAGGACAAATGTAAAGAGGGGCGGACAAGGGAAACAGGGGCGGACAAGTGCGGAGAATACGGGACAAGGGCAAAGAGGGGCGGACAAGGGCAAAGAGGGGCGGACAAGGGCAAAGAGGGGCGGACAAGGGCAAAGAGGGGCGGACAAGGGCAAAGAGGGGCGGACAAGGGCAAAGAGGGGCGGACAAGGGCAAAGAGGGGCGGACAAGGGCAAAGAGGGGCGGACAAGGGCAAAGAGGGGCGGACAAGGACAAAGATGGCCTGAAAAGGGCAAAGAGGGCAGGACAAATGTAAAGAGGGGCGGACAAGGGAAACAGGGGCGAACAAGTGCGGAGAGTACGGGACAAGGGCAAAGACGGGCGGACAATGGCAAAGAGGGGCGGACAAGGGCAAAGAGGGGCGGACAAGGGCAAAGAGGGGCGGACAAGGGCAAAGAGGGGCGGACAAGGGCAAAGAGGGGCGGACAAGTGCGGAGAATACGGGACGAGGGCAAAGAGGGGCGGACAAGGGCAAAGGGGGGCGGACAAGGGCAAAGGGGGGCGGACAAGGGCAAAGAGGGGCGGACAAGGGCAAAGCGGGGCGGACAAGGGCAAAGCGGGGCGGACAAGGGCAAAGTGGGGCGGACAAGGGAAACAGGGGCGGACAAGGGAAAACCGGGGCGGACAAGGGCAAACCGGGGCGGACAAGGGCGAAAAATACGGCACAAGGGCATATAGGAGCGGACTAGGGCCGAGAATAAGGGACAAGGGCAAAGAGGGGCGGCGAAGTGCGGAGAATACCGGACAAGGGCAAAGACGGGCGGACAAGGGCAAAGAGGGGCGGCAAGTGCGGAAAACAGGGGACAAGGGCAAAGAGGGGCAAACAAGTGCAAAGAGTGGCGGAGAATTGCAGAGAATATATGACAAGGGCAAAGACGGGCGGACAAGGGGAAAGAGGGGCGGACAAGTGCAGAGAATAAGGGACAACAGCAAAGAGTGGCACTCAAGGGCAAAGAGGGGCGGACAAGGGCAAAGAGGGGCGGACAAGGGCAAAGAGGGGCGGACAAGGGCAAAGAGGGGCGGACAAGGGCAAAGAGGGGCGGACAAGATCGGAGAATACGGGACAAGGGCAAAGAGGGGCGGACAAGATCGGAGAATACGGGACAAGGGCAAAGAGGGGCGGACAAGATCGGAGAATACGGGACAAGGGCAAAGAGGGGTGGACAAGGGCAAAGAGGGGCGGATAAGATCGGAGAATACGGGACAAGGGCAAAGAGGGGCGGACAAGGGCAAAGAGGGGCGGAAAAGCTCGGAGAATACGGGACAAGGGCAAAGAGGGGCGGACAAGGGCAAAGAGGGGCGGACAAGGGCAAAGAGGGGCGGACAAGGGCAAAGAGGGGCGGACAAGTTCGGAGAATACGGGACAAGGACAAAGAGGGGCGGACAAGGGCAAAGAGGGGCGGACAATATCGGAGAATACGGGAGAAGGGCAAAGAGGGGCGGACAAGGGCAAAGAGGGGCGGACAAGGGCAAAGAGGGGCGGACAAGGGCAAAGAGGGGCGGACAAGATCGGAGAATACGGGACAAGGGCAAAGAGGGGCGGACAAGATCGGAGAATACGGGACAAGGGCAAAGAGGGGCGGACAAGATCGGAGAATACGGGACAAGGGCAAAGAGGGGCGGACAAGGGCAAAGAGGGGCGGACAAGGGCAAAGAGGGGCGGACAAGGGCAAAGAGGGGCGGACAAGGGCAAAGAGGGGCGGACAAGGGCAAAGGGGGGCGGACAAGGGCAAAGGGGGGCGGACAAGGGCAAAGGGGGGCGGACAAGGGCAAAGGGGGGCGGACAAGGGCAAAGGGGGGCGGACAAGGGCAAAGGGGGGCGGACAAGTGCGGAAAACACAGGACAAGTGCAAAGAGGGGCAAAAAAGTGCAAAGCGTAGCGGAGAAGTGCGGAGAATACCGGACAACAGCAAAGACGGGCGGACAAGTGGAAAGAGGGGCGGACAAGGGGAAAGAGGGGCGGACAAGTGCAGAGAATACCGGACAAGGGCAAAGAGGGGCGGACGAGTGTGGCGAATACCGGACAAGTGCAAAGACGGGCGGACAAGGGCAAAGAGGGGCACACAAGTGCAAAGAGTGGAGGACAAGGGAAAAAAGGGGCGGAGAAGTGCAAAGAGGGGATGACAAGGGCAAATAGGGGTTGACAAGGGCAAAGAGGGGTGGAGAAGTGCAAAGAATAATTGAGAAGAGCAAAGAGGAGTGGACAAGAACAAAGAGGTGTGGTGAAGTGAGGAGAATACCGGACAAGTGCAAGGTCAGGTGGACAAGTTAAAAGACGGACGGATAAGTGCATAGACGGGCGAAAAATTGCAAAGAGGGGCATACAAGTGCAAAGAGGGGCAGAAAAGCGCAAAAGGGGCGGACAAGTACGGAGAATAAGGGACAAGTGCAAAGAGGGGCCGACAAGTTCAGAGAGGGGTGGAGAAGTGCAAAGGTGGGCGGACAAGGGCAAAGAGGGGCGGACATAGGCAAAGAGGGGCAGACAAATTCAAAGACGGGTGGAGAAGTGCAAAGAGGGGCGGAGAAGATCAAAGAATACCGGAGAAGTGCAAAGAAGGGCAGACAAGGGCAAAGAGGGTGGACAAGGGCAAAGAGGGGCGGACAAGGGCAAAGAGGGGCGGACAAGGGCAAAGAGGGGCGACAAGGGCAAAGAGGGGCGGACAAGGGCAAAGAGGGGCGGACAAGGGCGGAGAATACGGGACAAGGGGAAAGAGGGTCGGACAAGGGCAAAGAGGGTCGGACAAGGGGAAAGAGGGTCGGACAAGGGCAAAGAGGGTCGGACAAGGGCAAAGAGGGACGGACAAAGGCAAAGAGGGGCGGACAAGGGCAAAGAGGGGCGGACAAGGGCAAAGGGGGGCGGACAAGGGCAAAGGGGGGCGGACAAGGGCAAAGGGGGGCGGACAAGGGCAAAGACGGGCAGACAAGGGCAAAGAGGGGCGGCAAGTGCGGAAAACAGGGGACAAGGGCAAAGAGGGGCAAACAAGTGCAAAGAGTGGCGGAGAATAGCAGAGAATACCAGACAAGGGCAAAGACGGGCGGACAAGGGGAAAGAGGGCCGGACAAGTGCGGAGAATACGGGACAAGGGCAAAGAGGGGCGGACAAGGGCAAAGAGGGGCGGACAAGGGCAAAGAGGGGCGGACAAGGGCAAAGAGGGGCGGACAAGGGCAAAGAGGGGCGGACAAGGGCAAAGAGGGGCGGACAAGTGCGGAGAATACGGGACAAGGGCAAAGAGGGGAGGACAAGGGCAAAGGGGGGCGGACAAGTGCAAAGGGGGGCGGACAAGGGAAAAAGGGGGGCGGACAAGGGCAAAGCGGGGCGGACAAGGGCAAAGCGGGGCGGACAAGGGCAAAGCGGGGCGGACAAGGGCAAAGGGGGGCGGACATGGGCAAAGAGGGATGGAGAACTGCGAAGAATAGGGGACAAGGGCAAAGAGGGGCGGACAGGTGCGGAGAATACGGGACAAGGGCAAAGAGGGGCGGACAGGGGCAAAGAGGGGCGTACAGGGGCAAAGAGGGGCGGACAAGATCGGAGAATACGGGACAAGGGCAAAGAGGGGCGGACAAGATCGGAGAATACGGGACAAGGGCAAAGAGGGGCGGACAAGATCGGAGAATACGGGACAAGGGCAAAGAGGGGCGGACAAGATCGGAGAATACGGGACAAGGGCAAAGAGGAGCGGACAAGATCAGAGAATACGGGACAAGGGCAAAGAGGGGCGGACAAGTTCGGGGAATATGGGACAAGGGCAAAGAGGGGCGGACAAGGGCAAAGAGGGGCGGACAAGGGCAAAGGGGGGCGGACAAGGGCAAAGGGGGGCGGACAAGGGCAAAGGGGGGCGGACAAGGGCAAAGGGGGGCGGACAAGGGCAAAGGGGGGCGGACAAAAGCAAAGGGGGGCGGACAAGGGCAAAGAGGGGCGGACAAGGGCAAAGAGGGGCGGACAAGGGCAAAGACGGGCGGACAAGGGCAAAGAGGGGCGGACAAGGGCAAAGAGGGGCGGACAAGGGCAAAGACGGGCGGACAAGATCGGAGAATACGGGACAAGGGCAAAGAGGGGCGGACAAGTTCGGAGAATAGGGGACAAGGGCAAAGAGGGGCGGACAAGATCGGAGAATACGGGACAAGGGCAAAGAGGGGCGGACAAGGGCAAAGAGGGGCGGACAAGGGCAAAGAGGGGCGGACAAGGGCAAAGAGGGGCGGACAAGGGCAAAGAGGGGCGGACAAGGGCAAAGACGGGCGGACAAGATCGGAGAATACGGGACAAGGGAAAAGAGGGGCGGACAAGATCGGAGAATACGGGACAAGGGCAAAGAGGGGCGTACAAGATCGGACAATACGAGACAAGTGCAAAGAGGGGCGGACAAGGGCAAAGAGGGGCGGACAAGGGCAAAGAGGGGCGGACAAGGGCAAAGAGGGGCGGACAAGGGGAAAGAGGGGCGGACAAGGGCAAAGAGGGGCGGACAAGGGCAAAGAGGGGCGGACAAGGGCAAAGAGGGGCGGACAAGGGCAAAGCGGGGCGGAGAAGATCGGAGAATACGGGACAAGGGCAAAGCGGGGCGGACAAGATCGGAGAATACGGGACAAGGGCAAAGAGGGGCGGACAAGATTGGAGAATACGGGACAAGGGCAAAGAGGGGCAGACAAGGGCAAAGAGGGGCGGACAAGGGCAAAGAGGGGCGGACAAGGGCAAAGAGGGGCGGACAAGGGCAAAGAGGGGCGGACAAGGGCAAAGAGGGGCGGACAAGGGCAAAGAGGGAGGACAAGATCGGAGAATACGGGACAACGGCAAAGAGGGGCGGACAAGGGCAAAGAGGGGTGGACAAGGGCAAAGAGGGGCGGACAAGATCGGAGAATACGGGACAAGTGCAAAGAGGGGCGGACAAGGGCAAAGAGGCGCGGACAACAGCAAAGAGGGGCGGACAACGGCAAAGAGGGGCGGACAAGGGCAAAGAGGGGCGGACAAGGGCAAAGAGGGGCGGACAAGGGCAAAGAGGGGCGGACAAGGGCAAAGAGGGGCGGACAAGATCGGAGAATACGGGACAAGGGCAAAGAGGGGCGGACAAGGGCAAAGAGGGGCGGACAAGGTCAGAGAATACGGGACAAGGGCAAAGAGGGGCGGACAAGGGCAAAGAGGGGCGGACAAGATCGGAGAATAAGGGACAAGGGCAAAGAGGGGCGGACAAGGGCAAAGAGGGGCAGACAAGATCAGAGAATACGGGACAAGGGCAAAGAGGGGCGGACAAGGGCAAAGAGGGGCGGTCAAGGGCAAAGAGGGGCGGACAAGGGCAAAGAGGGGCGGACAAGATCGGAGAATACGGGACAAGGGCAAAGACGGGCGGACAAGGGCAAAGACGGGCGGACAAGGGCAAAGACGGGCGGACAAGGGCAAAGAGGGGCGGACAAGGGCAAAGAGGAGAGGACAAGATCAGAGAATACGGGACAAGGGCAAAGAGGTGCGGACAAGATCGGAGAATACGGGACAAGGGCAATGAGGGGCGGACAAGATCGGAGAATACGGGACAAGGGCAAAAAGGGGCGGACAAGGGCAAAGAGGGGCGGACAAGGGCAAAGAGGGGCGGACAAGGGCAAAGAGGGGCGGACAAGGGCAAAGAGGGAGACAAGGGCAAAGAGGGGCGGACAAGATCGGAGAATACGGGACAAGGGCAAAGAGGGGCGGACAAGGGCAAAGAGGGGCGGACAAGGGCAAAGAGGGGCGGACAAGGGCAAAGAGGGGCGGACAAGGGCAAAGAGGGGCGGACAAGGGCAAAGGGGGCGGACAAGGGCAAAGGGGGGCGGACAAGGGCAAAGGGGGGCGGACAAGGGCAAAGGGGGGCGGACAAGGGCAAAGAGGGGCGGACAAGGGCAAAGAGGGGCGGACAAGGGCAAAGAGGGGCGGACAAGGGCAAAGAGGGGCGGACATGATCGGAGAATACGGGACAAGGGCAAAGAGGGGCGGACAAGGGCAAAGAGGGGCGGACAAGATCGGAGAATACGGGACAAGGGCAAAGAGGGGCGGACACGGGCAAAGAGGGGCGGACAAGGGCAAAGAGGGGCGGACAAGGGCAAAGAGGGGCGGACAAGGGCAAAGAGGGGCGGACAAGTTCGGAGAATACGGGACAAGGGCAAAGAGGGGCGGACAAGATCAGAGAATACGGGACAATGGCAAAGAGGGGCGGACAAGATCGGAGAATACGGGACAATGGCAAAGAGGGGCGGACAAGATCGGAGAATACGGGACAAGGGCAAAGAGGGGCGGACAAGATCGGAGAATACGGGACAAGGGCAAAGAGGGGCGGACAAGATCGGAGAATACGGGACAAGGGCAAAGAGGGGCGGACAAGATCGGAGAATACGGGACAAGGGCAAAGAGGGGCGGACAAGATCGGAGAACACGGGACAAGGGCAAAGAGTGGCGTACAAGGGCAAAGAGTGGCGTACAAGGGCAAAGAGGGGCAGACAAGGGCAAAGAGGGGCGGACAAGGGCAAAGAGGGGCGGACAAGGGCAAAGAGGGGCGGACAAGATCAGAGAACACGGGACAAGGGCAAAGAGGGGCGGACAATATCGGAGAATACGGGACAAGGGCAAAGAGGGGCGGACAAGGGCAAAGAGGGGCGGACAAGGGCAAAGAGGGGCGGACAAGGGCAAAGAGGGGCGGACAAGGGCAAAGAGGGGCGGACAATGGCAAAGAGGGGCGGACAAGGGCAAAGAGGGGCGGACAAGATCGGAGAATACGGGACAAGGGCAAAGAGGGGCGGACAAGATCGGAGAATACGGGACAAGGGCAAAGAGGGGCGGACGAGATCGGAGAATACGGGACAAGGGCAAAGAGGGGAGGACAAGATCGGAGAATACGGGACAAGGGCAAAGAGGGGCGGACAAGGGCAAAGAGGGGCGGACAAGGTCAAAGAGGGGCGGACAAGGGCAAAGAGGGGCGGACAAGGGCAAAGAGGGGCGGACAAGATCGGAGAATACGGGACAAGGGCAAAGAGGGGCGGACAAGATCGGAGAATACGGGACAAGGGCAAAGAGGGGCGGACAAGATCGGAGAATACGGGACAAGGGCAAAGAGGGGCGGACAAGATCGGAGAATACGGGACAAGGACAAAGAGGGGCGGACAAGTTCGGAGAATACGGAACAAGGGCAAAGAGGGGCGGACAAGGGCAAAGAGGGGCGGACAAGGGCAAAGAGGGGCGGACAATATCGGAGAATATGGGACAAGGGCAAAGAGGGGCGGACAAGATCGGAGAATACGGGACAAGGGCAAAGAGGGGCGGACAAGGGCAAAGAGGGGCGGACAAGGGCAAAGAGGGGCGGACAAGGGCAAAGAGGGGCGGACAAGATCGGAGAATACGGGAAAAGGGCAAAGAGGGGCGGACAAGATCGGAGAATACGGGACAAGGGCAAAGAGGGGCGGACAAGATCGGAGAATACCGGACAAGGGCAAAGAGGGGCGGACAAGGGCAAAGAGGGGCGGACAAGGGCAAAGAGGGGCGGACAATATCGGAGAATATGGGACAAGGGCAAAGAGGGGCGGACAAGATCGGAGAATACGGGACAAGGGCAAAGAGGGGCGGACAAGGGCAAAGAGGGGCGGACAAGGGCAAAGAGGGGCGGACAAGGGCAAAGAGGGGCGGACAAGGGCAAAGAGGGGCGGACAAGATCGGAGAATACGGGACAAGGGCAAAGAGGGGCGGACAAGATCGGAGAATACGGGACAAGGGCAAAGAGGGGCGGACAAGATCGGAGAATACGGGACAAGGGCAAAGAGGGGCGGACAAGGGCAAAGAGGGGCGGACAAGGGCAAAGAGGGGCGGACAAGGGCAAAGAGGGGCAGACAAGGGCAAAGAGGGGCAGACAAGGGCAAAGAGGGGCGGACAAGGGCAAAGAGGGGCGGACAAGGGCAAAGAGGGGCGGACAAGGGCAAAGAGGGGCGGACAAGGGCAAAGAGGGGCGGACAAGGGCAAAGAGGGGCGGACAAGGGCAAAGAGGGGCGGACAAGGGCAAAGAGGGGCGGACAAGGGCAAAGAGGGGCGGACAAGATCGGAGAATACGGGACAAGGGCAAAGAGGGGCGGACAAGATCGGAGAATACGGGACAAGGGCAAAGAGGGGCGGACAAGGGCAAAGAGGGGCGGACAAGGGCAAAGAGGGGCGGACAAGGGCAAAGAGGGGCGGACAAGGGCAAAGAGGGGCGGACAAGATCGGAGAATACGGGACAAGGGCAAAGAGGGGCGGACAAGATCGGAGAATACGGGACAAGGGCAAAGAGGGGCGGACAATATCGGAGAATACGGGACAAGGGCAAAGAGGGGCAGACAAGGGCAAAGAGGGGCGGACAAGGGCAAAGAGGTGCGGACAAGGGCAAAGAGGGGCGGACAAGATCGGAGAATACGGGACAAGGGCAAAGAGGGGCGGACAAGATCGGAGAATACGGGACAAGGGCAAAGAGGGGCGGACAAGATCGGAGAATACGGGACAAGGGCAAAGAGGGGCGGACAAGATCGGAGAATACGGGACAAGGGCAAAGAGGGGCGGACAAGGGCAAAGAGGGGCGGACAAGGGCAAAGAGGGGCGGACAAGGGCAAAGAGGGGCGGACAAGGGCAAAGAGGGGCGGACAAGGGCAAAGAGGGGCGGACAAAGGCAAAGAGGGGCGGAAGAGATCGGAGAATACGGGACAAGGGCAAAGAGGGGCGGACGAGATCGGAGAATACGGGACAAGGGCAAAGAGGCGCGGACAAGATCGGAGAATATGGGACAAGGGCAAAGAGGCGCGGACAAGGGCAAAGAGGGGCGGACAAGGGCAAAAGGGGCGGACAAGGGCAAAGAGGGGCGGACAAGATCGGAGAATACGGGACAAGGGCAAAGAGGGGCGGACAAGATCGGAGAATACGGGACAAGGGCAAAGAGGGGCGGACAAGATCGGAGAATACGGGACAAGGGCAAAGAGGGGCGGACAAGATCGGAGAATACGGGACAAGGGCAAAGAGGGGCGGACAAGGGCAAAGAGGGGCGGACAAGGGCAAAGAGGGGCGGACAAGGGCAAAGAGGGGCGGACAAGGGCAAAGAGGGGCGGACAAGGGCAAAGAGGGGCGGACAAGGGCAAAGAGGGGCGGACAAGATCGGAGAATACGGGACAAGGGCAAAGAGGGGCGGACAAGATCGGAGAATACGGGACAAGGGCAAAGAGGGGCGGACAAGATCGGAGAATACGGGACAAGGGCAAAGAGGGGCAGACAAGTTCGGAGAATACGGGACAAGGACAAAGAGGGGCGGACAAGATCGGAGAATACGGGACAAGGGCAAAGAGGGGCGGACAAGGGCAAAGAGGGGCGGACAAGGGCAAAGAGGGGCGGACAAGGGCAAAGAGGGGCGGACAAGGGCAAAGAGGGGCGGACAAGGGCAAAGAGGGGCGGACAAGGGCAAAGAGGGGCGGACAAGGGCAAAGAGGGGCGGACAAGGGCAAAGAGGGGCGGACAAGGGCAAAGAGGGGCGGACAAGATCGGAGAATACGGGACAAGGGCAAAGAGGGGCGGACAAGACCGGAGAATACGGGACAAGGGCAAAGAGGGGCGGACAAGATCGGAGAATACGGGACAAGGGCAAAGAGGGGCAGACAAGTTCGGAGAATACGGGACAAGGACAAAGAGGGGCGAACAAGATCGGAGAATACGGGACAAGGGCAAAGAGGGGCGCACAAGGGCAAAGAGGGGCGCACAAGGGCAAAGAGGGGCGGACAAGGGCAAAGAGGGGCGGACAAGGGCAAAGAGGGGCGGAAAAGATCGGAGAATACGGGACAAGGGCAAAGAGGGGCGGACAAGATCAGAGAATACGGGACAAAGGCAAAGAGGGGCGGACAAGGGCAAAGAGGGGCGGACAAGGGCAAAGAGGGGCGGACAAGGGCAAAGAGGGGCGGACAAGATCGGAGAATACGGGACAAGGGCAAAGAGGGGCTGACAAGTTCGGAGAATACCGGACAATTGCAAAGAGGGGCGGACAAGATCGGAGAATACGGGACAAGGGCAAAGAGGGGCGGACAAGGGCAAAGAGGGGCGGACAAGGGCAAAGAGGGGCGGACAAGATCGGAGAATACCGGACAAGGGCAAAGAGGGGCGGACAAGATCGGAGAATACGGGACAAGGGCAAAGAGGGGCGGACAAGATCGGAGAATACGGGACAAGGGCAAAGAGGGGCGGACAAGGGCAAAGAGGGGCGGACAAGGGCAAAGAGGGGCGGACAAGTTCGGAGAATACGGGACAAGGGCAAAGAGGGGCGGACAAGATCGGAGAATACGGGACAAGGGCAAAGAGGGGCGGACAAGGGCAAAGAGGGGCGGACAAGGGCAAAGAGGGGCGGACAAGGGCAAAGAGGGGCGGACAAGGGCAAAGAGGGGCGGACAAGATCGGAGAATACGGGACAAGGGCAAAGAGGGGCTGACAAGATCGGAGAATACGGGACAAGGGCAAAGGGGGCGGACAATATCGGAGAATACGGGACAAGGGCAAAGAGGGGCGGACAAGATCGGAGAATACGGGACAAGGGCAAAGAGGGGCGGACAAGGGCAAAGAAGGGCGGACAAGGGCAAAGAGGGGCGGACAAGGGCAAAGAGGGGCGGACAAGGGCAAAGAGGGGCGGACAAGGGCAAAGAGGGGCGGACAAGATCGGAGAATACGGGACAAGGGCAAAGAGGGGCGGACAAAATCGGAGAATACGGGACAAGGGCAAAGAGGGGCGGACAAGGGCAAAGAGGGGCGGACAAGGGCAAAGAGGGGCGGACAAGGGCAAAGAGGGGCGGACAAGGGCAAAGAGGGGCGGACAAGATCGGAGAATACGGGACAAGGGCAAAGAGAAGCGGACAAGATCGGAGAATACGGGACAAGGGCAAAGAGGGGCGGACAAGATCGGAGAATACGGGACAAGGGCAAAGAGGGGCGGACAAGATCGGAGAATACGGGACAAGAGCAAAGAGGGGCGGACAAGATCGGAGAATACGGGACAAGGGCAAAGAGGGTCGGACAAGATCGGAGAATACGGGACAAGGGCAAAGAGGGTCGGACAATATAGGAGAATACGGGACAAGGGCAAAGAGGGGGGACAAGATCAGATAATACGGGACAAGGGCAAAGAGGGGCGGACAAGGGCAAAGAGGGGCGGACAAGGGCAAAGAGGGGCGGACAAGGGCAAAGAGGGGCGGACAAGGGCAAAGAGGGGCGGACAAGGGCAAAGGGGGGCGGACAAGGGCAAAGGGGGGCGGACAAGGGCAAAGGGGGGCGGACAAGGGCAAAGGGGGGCGGACAAGGGCAAAGGGGGGCGGACAAGGGCAAAGGGGGGCGGACAAGGGCAAAGGGGGGCGGACAAGTTCGGGAAATACGGGACAAGGGCAAAGAGGGGCGGACAAGATCGGAGAATACGGGACAAGGGCAAAGAGGGGCGGACAAGATCGGAGAATACGGGACAAGGGCAAAGAGGGGCGGACCAGGGCAAAGAGGGGCGGACCAGGGCAAAGAGGGGCGGACCAGGGCAAAGAGGGGCGGACCAGGGCAAAGAGGGGCGGACCAGGGCAAAGAGGGGCGGACCAGGGCAAAGAGGGGCGGACCAGGGCAAAGAGGGGCGGACCAGGGCAAAGAGGGGCGGACAAGGGCAAAGAGGGGCGGACAAGGGCAAAGAGGGGCGGACAAGATCGGAGAATACGGGACAAGGGCAAAGCGGGGCGGAAAAGGGCATAGAAGGGCGGACAAGATCGGAGAATACGGGACAAGGGCAAAGAGGGGCGGACAAGGGCAAAGAGGGGCGGACAAGATCGGAGAATACGGGACAAGGGCAAAGAGGGGCGGACAAGGGCAAAGAGGGGCGGACAAGGGCAAAGAGGGGCGGACAAGGGCAAAGAGGGGCGGACAAGGGCAAAGAGGGGCGGACAAGGGCAAAGAGGAGCGGACAAGGGCAAAGAGGAGCGGACAAGTGCAAAGAGGGGCGGACAAGATCGGAGAATACGGGACAAGGGCAAAGAGGGGCGGACAAGGGCAAAGAGGGGCGGACAAGTTCGGAGAATACGGGACAAGGGCAAAGAGGGGCGGACAAGGGCAAAGAGGGGCGGACAATATCGGAGAATACGGGACAAGGGCAAAGAGGTGCGGACAAGGGCAAAGAGGGGCGGACAAGGGCAAAGAGGGGCGGACAAGATCGGAGAATACGGGAAAAGGGCAAAGAGGTGCGGACAAGATCGGAGAATACGGGACAAGGGCAAAGAGGGTCGGACAAGATCGGAGAATACGGGACAAGGGCAAAGAGGGGCGGACAAGATCGGAGAATACGGGACAAGGGCAAAGAGGGGCGGACAAGATCGGAGAATACGGGACAAGGGCAAAGAGGGGCGGACAAGATCGGAGAATACCGGACAAGGGCAAAGAGGGGCGGACAAGGGCAAAGAGGGGCGGACAAGGGCAAAGAGGGGCGGACAAGGGCAAAGAGGGGCGGACAATATCGGAGAATATGGGACAAGGGCAAAGAGGGGCGGACAAGATCGGAGAATACCGGACAAGGGCAAAGAGGGGCGGAAAAGGGCAAAGAGGGGCGGACAAGGGCAAAGAGGGGCGGACAAGGGCAAAGAGGGGCGGACAAGGGCAAAGAGGGGCGGACAAGATCGGAGAATACGGGACAAGGGCAAAGAGGGGCGGACAAGATCGGAGAATACGGGACAAGGGCAAAGAGGGGCGGACAAGATCGGAGAATACGGGACAAGGGCAAAGAGGGGCGGACAAGGGCAAAGAGGGGCGGACAAGGGCAAAGAGGGGCGGACAAGGGCAAAGAGGGGCGGACAAGGGCAAAGAGGGGCGGACAAGGGCAAAGAGGGGCGGACAAGGGCAAAGAGGGGCGGACAAGGGCAAAGAGGGGCGGACAAGGGCAAAGAGGGGCGGACAAGGGCAAAGAGGGGCGGACAAGGGCAAAGAGGGGCGGACAAGATCGGAGAATACGGGACAAAGGCAAAGAGGGGCGGACAAGATCGGAGAATACGGGACAAGGGCAAAGAGGGGCGGACAAGATCGGAGAATACGGGACAAGGGCAAAGAGGGGCGGACAAGATCGGAGAATACGGGACAAGGGCAAAGAGGGGCGGACAAGATCTGAGAATACGGGACAAGGGCAAAGAGGGGCGGACAAATCGTAGAATACGGGACAAGGGCAAAGAGGGGCGGACAAGGGCAAAGAGGGGCGGACAAGGGCAAAGAGGGGCGGACAAGGGCAAAGAGGGGCGGACAAGGGCAAAGAGGGGCGGACAAGGGCAAAGAGGGGCGGACAAGATCGGAGAATACGGGACAAGGTCAAAGAGGGGCGGACAAGATCGGAGAATACGGGACAAGGGCAAAGAGGGGCGGACAAGATCGGAGAATACGGGACAAGGGCAAAGAGGGGCGGACAAGATCGGAGAATACGGGACAAGGGCAAAGAGGGGCGGACAAGATCGGAGAATACGGGACAAGGACAAAGAGGGGCGGACAAGGGCAAAGAGGGGCGGACAAGGGCAAAGAGGGGCGGACAAGGGAAAAGAGGGGCGGACAAGGGCAAAGAGGGGCGGACAAGATCGGAGAATACGGGACAAGGGCAAAGAGGGGCGGACCAGTGCAAAGAGGGGCGGAAAAGATCGGAGAATACGGGACAAGGGCAAAGAGGGGCGGACAAGATCGGAGAATACGGGACAAGGGCAAAGAGGGGCGGACAAGATCGGAGAATACGGGACAAGGGCAAAGAGGGGCGTACAAGATCGGAGAATACGGGACAAGGGCAAAGAGGGGCGGACAATATCGGAGAATACGGGACAAGGGCAAAGAGGGGCAGACAAGGGCAAAGAGGGGCGGACAAGGGCAAAGAGGGGCGGACAAGGGCAAAGAGGGGCGGACAAGGGCAAAGAGGGGCGGACAAGGGCAAAGAGGGGCGGACAAGGGCAAAGAGGGGCGGACAAGGGCAAAGAGGGGCGGACAAGGGCAAAGAGGGGCGGACAAGATCGGAGAATACGGGACAAGGGCAAAGAGGGGCGGACAAGGGCAAAGAGGGGCGGACAAGGGCAAAGAGGGGCGGACAAGGGCAAAGAGGGGCGGACAAGGGCAAAGAGGGGCGGACAAGGGCAAAGAGGGGCGGACAAGGGCAAAGAGGGGCGGACAAGATCGGAGAATACGGGACAAGGGCAAAGAGGGGCGGAGAAGGGCAAAGAGGGGCGGAGAAGGGCAAAGAGGGGCGGACAAGGGCAAAGAGGGGCGGACAAGGGCAAAGAGGGGCGGACAAGGGCAAAGAGGGGCGGACAAGATCGGAGAATAAGGGACAAGGGCAAAGAGGGGCGGACAAGGGCAAAGAGGGGCGGACAAGGGCAAAGAGGGGCGGACAAGGGCAAAGAGGGGCGGACAAGGGCAAAGAGGGGCGGACAAGGGCAAAGAGGGGCGGACAAGATCGGAGAATACGGGACAAGGGCAAAGAGGGGCGGACAAGGGCAAAGAGGGGCGGACAAGATCGGAGAATACGGGACAAGGGCAAAGAGGGGCGGACAAGGGCAAAGAGGGGCGGACAAGGGCAAAGAGGGGCGGACAAGGGCAAAGAGGGGCGGACAAGGGCAAAGAGGGGCGGACAAGGGCAAAGAGGGGCGGACAAGGGCAAAGAGGGGCGGACAAGGGCAAAGAGGGGCGGACAAGGGCAAAGAGGGGCGGACAAGGGCAAAGAGGGGCGGACAAGGGCAAAGAGGGGCGGACAAGGGCAAAGAGGGGCGGAAAAGGTCGGAGAATACGGGACAAGGGCAAAGAGGGGTGGACAAGGGCAAAGAGGGGCGGACAAGGGCAAAGAGGGGCGGACAAGGGCAAAGAGGGGCGGACAAGGGCAAAGAGGGGCGGACAAGGGCAAAGAGGGGCGGACAAGGGCAAAGAGGGGCGGACAAGATCGGAGAATACGGTACAAGGGCAAAGAGGGGCAGACAAGATCGGAGAATACGGGACAAGGGCAAAGAGGGGCGGACAAGATCGGAGAATACGGGACAAGGGCAAAGAGGGGCGGACAAGGGCAAATAGGGGCGCACAAGTTCGGAGAATACGGGACAAGGGCAAAGAGGGGCGGACAAGGGCAAAGAGGGGCGGACAAGGGCAAAGAGGGGCGGACAAGGGCAAAGAGGGGCGGACAAGGGCAAAGAGGGGCGGACAAGGGCAAAGAGGGGCGGACAAGGGCAAAGAGGGGCGGACAAGATCGGAGAATACGGGACAAGGGCAAAGAGGGGCGGACAAGGGCAAAGAAGGGCGGACAAGATGGGAGAATACGGGACAAGGGCAAGGAGGGGCGGACAAGTGCAAAGAGGGGCGGACAAGGGCAAAGAGGGGCGGACAAGGGCAAAGAGGGGCGGACAAGGGCAAAGAGGGGCGGACAAGGGCAAAGAGGGGCGGACAAGATCGGAGAATACGGGACAAGGCCAAGAGGGCGGACAAGGGCAAAGAGGGGCGGACAAGGGCAAAGAGGGGCGGACAAGGGCAAAGAGGGGCGGACAAGGGCAAAGAGGGGCGGACAAGGGCAAAGAGGGGCGGACAAGGGCAAAGAGGGGCGGACAAGGGCAAAGAGGGGCGGACAAGGGCAAAGAGGGGCGGACAAGGGCAAAGAGGGGCGGACAAGATCGAAGAATATGGGACAAGGGCAAAGAGGGGCGGACAAGGGCAAAGAGGGGCAGACAAGGGCAAAGAGGGGCGGACAAGGGCAAAGAGGGGCGGACAAGGGCAAAGATGGGCGGACAAGATCGGAGAATACGGGACAAGGGCAAAGAGGGTCGGACAAGATCGGAGAATACGGGACAAGAGCAAAGAGGGGCGGACAAGATCGGAGAATACGGGACAAGGGCAAAGAGGGGCGGACAAGATCGGAGAATACGGGACAAGGGCAAAGAGGGGCGGACAAGATCGGAGAATACGGGACAAGGGCAAAGAGGGGCGGACAAGATCTGAGAATACGGGACAAGGGCAAAGAGGGGCGGACAAGATCGGAGAATACGGGACAAGGGCAAAGAGGGGCGGACAAGTGCAAAGAGGGGCGGACAAGGGCAAAGAGGGGCGGACAAGGGCAAAGAGGGGCGGACAATATCGGAGAATACGGGACAAGGGCCAAGAGGGGCGGACAGGATCGGAGAATACGGGACAAGGGCAAAGAGGAGCGGACAAGGGCAAAGAGGGGCGAACAAGGGCAAAGAGGGGCGGACAAGATCGGAGAATACGGGACAAGGGCAAAGAAGGGCGGACAAGATCGAAGAATACGGGACAAGGGCAAAGAGGGGCGGACAAGATCGGAGAATACGGGAAAAGGGCAAAGAGGGGCGGAAAAGATCGGAGAATACGGGACAAGGGCAAAGAGGGGCGGACAAGATCGGAGAATACGGGACAAGGGCAAAGAGGGGAGGACAAGGGCAAAGAGGGGCGGACAAGATCGGAGAATACGGGACAAGGGCAAAGAGGGGCGGACAAGGGCAAAGAGGGGCGGACAAGGGCAAAGAGGGGCGGACAAGGGCAAAGAGGGGCGGACAAGGGCAAAGAGGGGCGGACAAGGGCAAAGAGGGGCGGACAAGGGCAAAGAGGGGCGGACAAGGGCAAAGAGGGGCGGACAAGGGCAAAGAGGGGCGGACAAGATCGGAGAATACGGGACAAGGGCAAAGAGGGGCGGACAAGGGCAAAGAGGGGCGCACAAGGGCAAAGAGGGGCGGACAAGGGCAAAGAGGGGCGGACAAGGGCAAAGAGGGGCGGACAAGGGCAAAGAGGGGCGGACAAGGGCAAAGAGGGGCGGACAAGGGCAAAGAGGGGCGGACAAGGGCAAAGAGGGGCGGACAAGGGCAAAGAGGGGCGGACAAGATCGGAGAATACGGGACAAGGGCAAAGAGGGGCGGACAAGGGCAAAGAGGGGCGCACAAGGGCAAAGAGGGGCGCACAAGGGCAAAGAGGGGCGGACAAGGGCAAAGAGGGGCGGACAAGGGCAAAGAGGGGCGGACAAGGGCAAAGAGGGGCGGACAAGGGCAAAGAGGGGCGGACAAGGGCAAAGAGGGGCGGACAAGATCGGAGAATACGGTACAAGGGCAAAGAGGGGCAGACAAGATCGGAGAATACGGGACAAGGGCAAAGAGGGGCGGACAAGATCGGAGAATACGGGACAAGGGCAAAGAGGGGCGGACAAGGGCAAATAGGGGCGCACAAGATCGGAGAATACGGGACAAGGGCAAAGAGGGGCGGACAAGGGCAAAGAGGGGCGGACAAGGGCAAAGAGGGGCGGACAAGGGCAAAGAGGGGCGGACAAGGGCAAAGAGGGGCGGACAAGGGCAAAGAGGGGCGGACAAGGGCAAAGAGGGGCGGACAAGGGCAAAGAGGGGCGGACAAGATCGGAGAATACGGGACAAGGGCAAAGAGGGGCGGACAAGGGCAAAGAAGGGCGGACAAGATCGGAGAATACGGGACAAGGGCAAGGAGGGGCGGACAAGTGCAAAGAGGGGCGGACAAGGGCAAAGAGGGGCGGACAAGGGCAAAGAGGGGCGGACAAGGGCAAAGAGGGGCGGACAAGATCGAAGAATACGGGACAAGGGCAAAGAGGGGCGGACAAGGGCAAAGAGGGGCGGACAAGGGCAAAGAGGGGCGGACAAGGGCAAAGAGGGGCGGACAAGGGCAAAGAGGGGCGGACAAGGGCAAAGAGGGGCGGACTAGATCGGAGAATACGGGACAAGGGCAAAGAGGGTCGGACAAGATCGGAGAATACGGGACAAGGGCAAAGAGGGGCGGACAAGATCGGAGAATACGGGACAAGGGCAAAGAGGGGCGGACAAGATCGGAGAATACGGGACAAGGGCAAAGAGGGGCGGACAAGATCGGAGAATACGGGACAAGGGCAAAGAGGGGCGGACAAGATCGGAGAATACGGGACAAGGGCAAAGAGGGGCGGACAAGATCGGAGAATACGGGACAAGGGCAAAGAGGGGCGGACAAGTGCAAAGAGGGGCGGACAAGGGCAAAGAGGGGTGGACAAGGGCAAAGAGGGGCGGACAAGGGCAAAGAGGGGCGGACAATATCGGAGAATACGGGACAAGGGCCAAGAGGGGCGGACAGGATCGGAGAATACGGGACAAGGGCAAAGAGGAGCGGACAAGGGCAAAGAGGGGCGAACAAGGGCAAAGAGGGGCGGACAAGATCGGAGAATACGGGACAAGGGCAAAGAAGGGCGGACAAGATCGAAGAATACGGGACAAGGGCAAAGAGGGGCGGACAAGATCGGAGAATACGGGAAAAGGGCAAAGAGGGGCGGAAAAGATCGGAGAATACAGGACAAGGGCAAAGAGGGGCGGACAAGATCGGAGAATACGGGACAAGGGCAAAGAGGGGAGGACAAGGGCAAAGAGGGGCGGACAAATCGGAGAATACGGGACAAGGGCAAAGAGGGGAGGACAAGGGCAAAGAGGGGCGGACAAGATCGGAGAATACGGGACAAGGGCAAAGAGGGGCGGACAAGGGCAAAGAGGGGCGGACAAGGGCAAAGAGGGGCGGACAAGGGCAAAGAGGGGCGGACAAGGGCAAAGAGGGGCGGACAAGGGCAAAGAGGGGCGGACAAGGGCAAAGAGGGGCGGACAAGGGCAAAGAGGGGCGGACAAGGGCAAAGAGGGGCGGACAAGGGCAAAGAGGGGCGGACAAGATCGGAGAATACGGGACAAGGGCAAAGAGGGGCGGACAAGGGCAAAGAGGGGCGGACAAGGGCAAAGAGGGGCGGACAAGGGCAAAGAGGGGCGGACAAGGGCAAAGAGGGGCGGACAAGGGCAAAGAGGGGCGGACAAGGGCAGAGAGGGGCGGACAAGGGCAGAGAGGGGCGGACAAGGGCAGAGAGGGGCGGACAAGGTCAGAGAGGGGCGGACAAGATCGGAGAATACGGGACAAGGGCAAAGAGGGGCGGACAAGGGCAAAGAGGGGCGGACAAGATCGGAGAATACGGGACAAGGGCAAAGAGGGGCGGACAAGGGCAAAGAGGGGCGGACAAGGGCAAAGAGGGGCGGACAAGGGCAAAGAGGGGCGGACAAGGGCAAGGAGTGGCGGACAAGGGCAAGGAGTGGCGGACAAGGGCAAGGAGTGGCGGACAAGGGCAAAGAGGGGCGGACAAGGGCAAAGAGGGGCGGACAAGGGCAAAGAGGGGCGGACAAGATCGGAGAATACGGGACAAGGGCAAAGAGGGGCGGACAAGATCGGAGAATACGGGACAAGGGCAAAGAGGGGCGGACAAGGGCAAAGAGGGGCGGACAAGGGCAAAGAGGGGCGGACAAGGGCAAAGAGGGGCGGACAAGGGCAAAGAGGGGCGGACAAGGGCAAAGAGGGGCGGACAAGGGCAAAGAGGGGCGGACAAGGGCAAAGAGGGGCGGACAAGGGCAAAGAGGGGCGGACAAGGGCAAAGAGGGGCGGACAAGGGCAAAGAGGGGCGGACAAGGGCAAAGAGGGGCGGACAAGGGCAAAGAGGCGCGGACAAGAGCAAAGAGGGGCGGACAAGGGCAAAGAGGGGCGCACAAGATCGGAGAATACGGGACAAGGGCAAAGAGGGGCGGACAAGGGCAAAGAGGGGCGGACAAGGGCAAAGAGGGGCGGACAAGGGCAAAGAGGGGCGGACAAGGTCGGAGAATACGGGACAAGGGCAAGGAGGGGCGGACAAGGGCAAAGAGGATCGGACAAGGGCAAAGAGGGGCGGACAATTTCGGGAAATACGGGACAAGGGCAAAGAGGGGCGGACAAGGGCAAAGAGGGGCGGACAAGGGCAAAGAGGGGCGGACAAGGTCGGAGAATACGGGACAAGGGCAAAGAGGGGCGGACAAGGGCAAAGAGGGGCGGACAAGATCGGAGAATACGGGACAAGGGCAAAGAGGGGCGGACAAGGGCAAAGAGGGGCGGACAAGTTCGGAGAATACGGGACAAGGGCAAAGAGGGGCAGACAAGATGGGAGAATACGGGACAAGGGCAAAGAGGGGCAGACAAGGGCAAAGAGGGGCGGACAAGGGCAAAGAGGGGCGGACAAGGGCAAAGAGGGGCGGACAAGGGCAAAGAGGGGCGGACAAGGGCAAAGAGGGGCGGACAAGGGCAAAGAGGGGCGGACAAGGGCAAAGAGGGGCGGACAAGGGCAAAGAGGGGCGGACAAGGGCAAAGAGGATCGGACAAGGGCAAAGAGGGGCGCACAAGGTCGGAGAATACGGGACAAGGGCAAAGAGGGGCGGACAAGGGCAAAGAGGGGCGGACAAGGTCGGAGAATACGGGACAAGGGCAAAGAGGGGCGGACAAGGGCAAAGAGGGGCGGACAAGGGCAAAGAGGGGCGGACAAGTTCGGGAAATACGGGACAAGGGCAAAGAGGGGCGGACAAGGGCAAAGAGGGGCGGACAAGGGCAAAGAGGGGCGGACAAGGGCAAAGAGGGGCGGTCAAGGGCAAAGAGGGGCGGACAAGGGCAAAGAGGGGCGGACAAGGGCAAAGAGGGGCGGACAAGGGCAAAGAGGGGCGGACAAGGGCAAAGAGGGGCGGACAAGGTCGGAGAATACGGGACAAGGGCAAAGAGAGGCGGACAAGGGCAAAGAGGGGCGGACAAGATCGGAGAATACGGGACAAGGGCAAAGAGGGGCGGACAAGGGCAGAGAGGGGCGGACAAGGGCAGAGAGGGGCGGACAAGGGCAAAGAGGGGCGGACAAGGGCAAAGAGGGGCGGACAAGGGCAAAGAGGGGCGGACAAGGGCAAAGAGGGGCGGACAAGGGCAAAGAGGGGCGGACAAGATCGGAGAATTCGGGACAAGGGCAAAGAGGGGCGGACAAGGGCAAAGAGGGGCGGACAAGGGCAAAGAGGGGCGGACAAGGGCAAAGAGGGGCGGACAAGGGCAAAGAGGGGCGGACAAGGTCGGAGAATACGGGACAAGGGCAAAGAGGGGCGGACAAGGGCAAAGAGGGGCGGACAAGGGCAAAGAGGGGCGGACAAGGGCAAAGAGGGGCGGACAAGGGCAAAGAGGGGCGGACAAGGGCAAAGAGGGGCGGACAAGGGCAAAGAGGGGCGGACAAGGGCAAAGAGGGGCGGACAAGGGCAAAGAGGGGCGGACAAGGGCAAAGAGGGGCGGACAAGATCAGAGACTACGGGACAAGGGCAAAGAGGGGCGGACAAGGGCAAAGAGGGGCGGACACGGGCAAAGAGGGGCGGACACGGGCAAAGAGGGGCGGACACGGGCAAAGAGGGGCGGACACGGGCAAAGAGGGGCGGACAAGGGCAAAGAGGGGCGGACAAGGGCAAAGAGGGGCGGACAAGGGCAAAGAGGGGCGGACAAGGGCAAAGAGGGGCGGACAAGGGCAAAGAGGGGCGGACAAGTTCGGAGAATACAGGACAAGGGCAAAGAGGGGCGGACAAGGGCAAAGAACGGCGGACAAGATCGGAGAATACGGGACAAGGGCAAAGAGGAGCGGACAAGGGCAAACAGGGGCGGACAAGGGCAAAGAGGGGCGGACAAGGGCAAAGAGGGGCGGACAAGGGCAAAGAGGGGCGGACAAGGGCAAAGAGGGGCGGACAAGATCAGAGAATACGGGACAAGGGCAAAGAGGGGCGGACAAGGGCAAAGAGGGGCGGACAAGGGCAAAGAGGGGCGGACAAGGGCAAAGAGGGGCGGACAAGGGCAAATAGGGGCGGACAAGGGCAAAGAGGGGCGGACAAGGGCAAAGAGGGGCGGACAAGATCGGAGAATACGGGACAAGGGCAAAGAGGGGCGGACAAGGGCAAAGAGGGGCGGACAAGGGCAAAGAGGGGCGGACAAGGGCAAAGAGGGGCGGACAAGTGCAAAGAGGGGCGGACAAGGGCAAAGAGGGGCGGACAAGGGCAAAGAGGGGCGGACAAGGGCAAAGAGGGGCGGACAAGGTTGGAGAATACGGGACAAGGGCAAAGAGGGGCGGACAAGGGCAAAGAGGGGCGGACAAGGGCAAAGAGGGGCGGACAAGGGCAAAGAGGGGCGGACAAGTTCGGAGAATAGAGGACAAGGGCAAAGAGGGGCGGACAAGGGCAAAGAACTGCGGACAAGATCGGAGAATACGGGACAAGGGCAAAGAGGGGCGGACAAGGGCAAAGAGGGGCGGACAAGGGCAAAGAGGGGCGGACAAGGGCAAAGAGGGGCGGACAAGGGCAAAGAGGGGCGGACAAGGGCAAAGAGGGGCGGACAAGGGCAAAGAGGGGCGGACAAGGGCAAAGAGGGGCGGACAAGGGCAAAGAGGGGCGGACAAGGGCAAAGAGGGGCGGACAAGGGCAAAGAGGGGCGGACAAGGGCAAAGAGGGGCGGACAAGGTCGGAGAATACGGGACAAGGGCAAAGAGGGGCGGACAAGGGCAAAGAGGGGCGGACAAGATCGGAGAACACGGGACAAGGGCAAAGAGGGGCAGACAAGGGCAAAGAGGGGCGGACAAGGGCAAAGAGGGGCGGACAAGGGCAAAGAGGGGCGGACAAGGGCAAAGAGGGGCGGACAAGGGCAAAGAGGGGCGGACAAGGGCAAAGAGGGGCGGACAAGGGCAAAGAGGGGCGGACAAGGGCAAAGAGGGGCGGACAAAGGCAAAGAGGGGCGGACAAAGGCAAAGAGGGGCGGACAAGGGCAAAGAGGGGCGGACAAGGGCAAAGAGGGGTGGACAAAGTCGGAGAATACGGGACAAGGCAAAGAGGGGCGGACAAGGGCAAAGAGGCGCGGACAAGTTCGGAGAATACGGGACAAGGGCAAAGAGGGGCGGACAAGGGCAAAGAACGACGGACAAGATCGGAGAATACGGGACAAGGGCAAAGAGGAGCGGACAAGGGCAAAGAGGGGCGGACAAGATCAGAGAATACGGGACAAGGGCAAAGAGGGGCGGACAAGATCAGAGAATACGGGACAAGGGCAAAGAGGGGCGGACAAGGGCAAAGAGGGGCGGACAAGGGCAAAGAGGGGCGGACAAGGGCAAAGAGGGGCGGACAAGGGCAAAGAGGGGCGGACAAGGGCAAAGAGGGGCGGACAAGGGCAAAGAGGGGCGGACAAGGGCAAAGAGGGGCGGACACGGGCAAAGAGGGGCGGACAAGATCGGAGAATACGGGACAAGGGCAAAGAGGGGCGGACAAGGGCAAAGAGGGGCGGACAAGGGCAAAGAGGGGCGGACAAGGGCAAAGAGGGGCGGACAAGGGCAAAGAGGGGCGGACAAGGGCAAAGAGGGGCGGACAAGGGCAAAGAGGGGCGGACAAGGGCAAAGAGGGGCGGACAAGGGCAAAGAGGGGCGGACAAGGGCAAAGAGGGGCGGACAAGGGCAAAGAGGGGCGGACAAGGGCAAAGAGGGGCGGACAAGGGCAAAGAGGGGCGGACAAGGGCAAAGAGGGGCGGACAAGGGCAAAGAGGGGCGGACAAGGGCAAAGAGGGGCGGACAAGGGCAAAGAGGGGCGGACAATGGCAAAGAGGGGCGGACAAGGGCAAAGAGGGGCGGACAAGATCGGAGAATACGGGACAAGGGCAAAGAGGGGCGGACAAGATCGGAGAATACGGGACAAGGGCAAAGAGGGGCGGACAAGGGCAAAGAGGGGCGGACAAGGGCAAAGTGGGGCGGACAAGGGCAAAGAGGGGCGGACAAGGGCAAAGAGGGGCGGACAAGGGCAAAGAGGGGCGGACAAGGGCAAAGAGGGGCGGACAAGGGCAAAGAGGGGCGGACAAGGGCAAAGAGGGGCGGACAAGGGCAAAGAGGGGCGGACAAGGGCAAAGAGGGGCGGACAAGGGCAAAGAGGGGCGGACAAGGGCAAAGAGGGGCGGACAAGGGCAAAGAGGGGCGGACAAGGGCAAAGAGGGGCGGACAAGATCGGAGAATACGGGACAAGGGAAAAGAGGGGCGGACAAGGGCAAAGAGGGGCGGACAAGTGCAAAGAGGGGCGGACAAGGGCAAAGAGGGGCGGACAAGTTCGGAGAATACAGGACAAGGGCAAAGAGGGGCGGACAAGGGCAAAGAACGGCGGACAAGTTCGGAGAATACGGGACAAGGGCAAAGAGGAGCGGACAAGGGTAAAGAGGGGCGGACAAGATCAGAGAATACGGGACAAGGGCAAAGAGGGGCGGACAAGGGCAAAGAGGGGCGGACAAGGGCATAGAGGGGCGGACACGGGCAAAGAGGGGCGGACACGGGCAAAGAGGGGCGGACACGGGCAAAGAGGGGAGGACACGGGCAAAGAGGCGCGGACACGGGCAAAGAGGCGCGGACACGGGCAAAGAGGCGCGGACATGGGCAAAGAGGGGCTGACACGGGCAAAGAGGGGCGGACAAGATCGGAGAATACGGGACAAGGGCAAAGAGGGGCGGACAAGGGCAAAGAGGGGCGGACAAGGGCAAAGAGGGGCGGACAAGGGCAAAGAGGGGCGGACAAGGGCAAAGAGGGGCGGACAAGATCGGAGAATACGGGACAAGGGCAAAGAGGGGCGGACAAGGGCAAAGAGGGGCGGACAAGGGCAAAGAGGGGCGGACAAGGGCAAAGAGGGGTGGACAAGGGCAAAGAGGGGCGGACAAGGGCAAAGAGGGGCGGACAAGGGCAAAGAGGGGTGGACAAGTTTGGAGAATACGGGACAAGGGCAAAGAGGGGCGGACAAGGGCAAAGAGGGGCGGACAAGGGCAAAGAGGGGCGGACAAGGGCAAAGAGGGGCGGACAAGGGCAAAGAGGGGCGGACAAGGGCAAAGAGGGGCGGACAAGGGCAAAGAGGGGCGGACAAGGGCAAAGAGGGGCGGACAAGGGCAAAGAGGGGCGGACAAGGGCAAAGAGGGGCGGACAAGGGCAAAGAGGGGCGGACAAGGGCAAAGAGGGGCGGACAAGGGCAAAGAGGGGCGGACAAGGGCAAAGAGGGGCGGACAAGGGCAAAGAGGGGCGGACAAGGGCAAAGAGGGGCGGACAAGTTCGGAGAATACGGGACAAGGGCAAAGAGGGGCGGACAAGGGCAAAGAGGCGCGGACAAGTTCGGAGAATACGGGACAAGGGAAAAGAGGGGCGGACAAGGGCAAAGAACGGCGGACAAGATCGGAGAATACGGGACAAGGGCAAAGAGGAGCGGACAAGGGCAAAGAGGGGCGGACAAGATCAGAGAATACGGGACAAGGGCAAAGAGGGGCGGACAAGATCAGAGAATACGGGACAAGGGCAAAGAGGGGCGGACACGGGCAAAGAGGGGCGGACACGGGCAAAGAGGGGCGGACACGGGCAAAGAGGGGCGGACAAGATGGGAGAATACGGGACAAGGGCAAAGAGGGGCGGACTAGGGCAAAGAGGGGCGGACAAGGGCAAAGAGGGGCGGACAAGGGCAAAGAGGGGCGGACAAGGGCAAAGAGGGGCGGACAAGATCGGAGAATACGGGACAAGGGCAAAGAGGGGCGGACAAGGGCAAAGAGGGGCGGACAAGGGCAAAGAGGGGCGGACAAGGGCAAAGAGGGGCGGACAAGGGCAAAGAGGGGCGGACAAGGGCAAAGAGGGGCGGACAAGGGCAAAGAGGGGCGGAGAAGGGCAAAGAGGGGCGGAGAAGGGCAAAGAGGGGCGGACAAGGGCAAAGAGGGGCGGACAAGGGCAAAGAGGGGCGGACAAGGTCAGAGAATACGGGACAAGGGCAAAGAGGGGCGGACAAGGTCGGAGAATACGGGACAAGGGCAAAGAGGGGCGGACAAGGGCAAAGAGGGGCGGACAAGGGCAAAGAGGGGCGGACAAGGGCAAAGAGGGGCGGACAAGGGCAAAGAGGGGCGGACAAGGGCAAAGAGGGGCGGACAAGGGCAAAGAGGGGCGGACAAGGGCAAAGAGGGGCGGACAAGGGCAAAGAGGGGCGGACAAGGGCAAAGAGGGGCGGACAAGTTTGGAGAATACGGGACAAGGGCAAAGAGGGGCGGACAAGGGCAAAGAGGGGCGGACATGTTTGGAGAATACGGGACAAGGGCAAAGAGGGGCGGACAAGGGCAAAGAGGGGCGGACAAGGGCAAAGAGGGGCGGACAAGGGCAAAGAGGGGCGGACAAGGGCAAAGAGGGGCGGACAAGGGCAAAGAGGGGCGGACAAGGGCAAAGAGGGGCGGACAAGGGCAAAGAGGGGCGGACAAGGGCAAAGAGGGGCGGACAAGGGCAAAGAGGGGCGGACAAGGGCAAAGAGGGGCGGACAAGGGCAAAGAGGGGCGGACAAGGGCAAAGAGGGGCGGACAAGGGCAAAGAGGGGCGGACAAGGGCAAAGAGGGGCGGACAAGTTCGGAGAATACGGGACAAGGGCAAAGAGGGGTGGACAAGGGCAAAGAACGGCGGACAAGATCGGAGAATACGGGACAAGGGCAAAGAGGAGCGGACAAGGGCAAAGAGGGGCGGACAAGATCAGAGAATACGGGACAAGGGCAAAGAGGGGCGGACAAGGGCAAAGAGGGGCGGACAAGGGCAAAGAGGGGCGGACAAGGGCAAAGAGGGGCGGACAAGGGCAAAGAGGGGCGGACAAGGGCAAAGAGGGGCGGACAAGGGCAAAGAGGGGCGGACAAGGGCAAAGAGGGGCGGACAAGGGCAAAGAGGGGCGGACAAGGGCAAAGAGGGGCGGACAAGGGCAAAGAGGGGCGGACAAGTTCGGAGAATACGGGACAAGGGCAAAGAGGGGTGGACAAGGGCAAAGAACGGCGGACAAGATCGGAGAATACGGGACAAGGGCAAAGAGGAGCGGACAAGGGCAAAGAGGGGCGGACAAGATCAGAGAATACGGGACAAGGGCAAAGAGGGGCGGACAAGGGCAAAGAGGGGCGGACAAGGGCAAAGAGGGGCGGACAAGGGCAAAGAGGGGCGGACAAGTTCGGAGAATACGGGACAAGGGCAAAGAGGGGCGGACAAGGGCAAAGAACGGCGGACAAGATCGGAGAATACGGGACAAGGGCAAAGAGGGGCGGACAAGATCAGAGAATACGGGACAAGGGCAAAGAGGGGCGGACAAGGGCAAAGAGGGGCGGACAAGGGCAAAGAGGGGCGGACAAGGGCAAAGAGGGGCGGACAAGGGCAAAGAGGGGCGGACAAGGGCAAAGAGGGGCGGACAAGATCGGAGAATACGGGACAAGGGCAAAGAGGGGCGGACAAGGGCAAAGAGGGGCGGACAAGGGCAAAGAGGGGCGGACAAGGGCAAAGAGGGGCGGACAAGGGCAAAGAGGGGCGGACAAGGGCAAAGAGGGGCGGACAAGGGCAAAGAGGGGCGGACAAGGGCAAAGAGGGGGCGGACAAGGGCAAAGAGGGGCGGACAAGGGCAAAGAGGGGCGGACAAGGGCAAAGAGGGGCGGACAAGGGCAAAGAGGGGCGGACAAGGGCAAAGAGGGGCGGACAAGGGCAAA
The DNA here is from genome assembly GCF_032191515.1 of Phaenicophaeus curvirostris. Taxonomy (NCBI): domain Eukaryota; kingdom Metazoa; phylum Chordata; class Aves; order Cuculiformes; family Cuculidae; genus Phaenicophaeus; species Phaenicophaeus curvirostris. The sequence continues at coordinate 248,793 of NW_027206827.1, forward strand.
GAGGGGCGGACAAGTTTGGAGAATACGGGACAAGGGCAAAGAGGGGCGGACAAGGGCAAAGAGGGGCGGACATGTTTGGAGAATACGGGACAAGGGCAAAGAGGGGCGGACAAGGGCAAAGAGGGGCGGACATGTTTGGAGAATACGGGACAAGGGCAAAGAGGGGCGGACAAGGGCAAAGAGGGGCGGACAAGGGCAAAGAGGGGCGGACAAGGGCAAAGAGGGGCGGACAAGGGCAAAGAGGGGTGGACAAGGGCAAAGAGGGGCGGACAAGGGCAAAGAGGGGCGGACAAGGGCAAAGAGGGGCGGACAAGGGCAAAGAGGGGCGGACAAGGGCAAAGAGGGGCGGACAAGGGCAAAGAGGGGCGGACAAGGGCAAAGAGGGGCGGACAAGGGCAAAGAGGGGCGGACAAGGGCAAAGAGGGGCGGACAAGGGCAAAGAGGGGCGGACAAGGGCAAAGAGGGGCGGACAAGGGCAAAGAGGGGCGGACAAGGGCAAAGAGGGGCGGACAAGTTCGGAGAATACGGGACAAGGGCAAAGAGGGGCGGACAAGGGCAAAGAACGGCGGACAAGATCGGAGAATACGGGACAAGGGCAAAGAGGAGCGGACAAGGGCAAAGAGGGGCGGACAAGATCAGAGAATACGGGACAAGGGCAAAGAGGGGCGGACAAGGGGCAAAGAGGGGCGGACAAGGGCAAAGAGGGGCGGACAAGTTCGGAGAATACGGGACAAGGGCAAAGAGGGGCGGACAAGGGCAAAGAACGGCGGACAAGATCGGAGAATACGGGACAAGGGCAAAGAGGGGCGGACAAGATCAGAGAATACGGGACAAGGGCAAAGAGGGGCGGACAAGGGCAAAGAGGGGCGGACAAGGGCAAAGAGGGGCGGACAAGGGCAAAGAGGGGCGGACAAGATCGGAGAATACGGGACAAGGGCAAAGAGGGGCGGACAAGGGCAAAGAGGGGCGGACAAGGGCAAAGAGGGGCGGACAAGGGCAAAGAGGGGCGGACAAGGGCAAAGAGGGGCGGACAAGATCGGAGAATACGGGACAAGGGCAAAGAGGGGCGGACAAGGGCAAAGAGGGGCGGACAAGGGCAAAGAGGGGCGGACAAGGGCAAAGAGGGGGCGGACAAGGGCAAAGAGGGGCGGACAAGGGCAAAGAGGGGCGGACAAGGGCAAAGAGGGGCGGACAAGGGCAAAGAGGGGCGGACAAGGGCAAAGAGGGGCGGACAAGTTCGGAGAATACGGGACAAGGGCAAAGAGGGGTGGACAAGGGCAAAGAACGGCGGACAAGATCGGAGAATACGGGACAAGGGCAAAGAGGAGCGGACAAGGGCAAAGAGGGGCGGACAAGATCAGAGAATACGGGACAAGGGCAAAGAGGGGCGGACAAGGGCAAAGAGGGGCGGACAAGGGCAAAGAGGGGCGGACAAGGGCAAAGAGGGGCGGACAAGGGCAAAGAGGGGGCGGACAAGTTCGGAGAATACGGGACAAGGGCAAAGAGGGGCGGACAAGGGCAAAGAACGGCGGACAAGATCGGAGAATACGGGACAAGGGCAAAGAGGGGCGGACAAGATCAGAGAATACGGGACAAGGGCAAAGAGGGGCGGACAAGGGCAAAGAGGGGCGGACAAGGGCAAAGAGGGGCGGACAAGGGCAAAGAGGGGCGGACAAGGGCAAAGAGGGGCGGACAAGGGCAAAGAGGGGCGGACAAGATCGGAGAATACGGGACAAGGGCAAAGAGGGGCGGACAAGGGCAAAGAGGGGCGGACAAGGGGCAAAGAGGGGCGGACAAGGGCAAAGAGGGGCGGACAAGGGCAAAGAGGGGCGGACAAGATCGGAGAATACGGGACAAGGGCAAAGAGGGGC